>NC_051176.1:30953872-31253872 GCF_013339695.2 Rhipicephalus sanguineus
CAATAAGTTCTGCGGACGCCCTTGAATAACAAATAACTCTATCACAACGTTTATATTAGTGACGGCTGAGTTCTGCCAGTTTTGCTCTGTTTCTTTAATGCCGAAAGGCTATCTTGTTTCAACATCGTGCTTCCGCGGTTACTATGCATCGGTTATGCAACCTCTGAGGGCTTAAAATACCAGGAAGCCGAGCCAGGGAGCCGAGCCGAAGGCGCGCGTTCACCTCCGAGGCACAAACTTAATGAATTCATGCATCAGGCATACTTGCCAACTCTCCCGAATTGTCCGGGAGACTTTCGAATTTTGACCTAATCTCCCGATTGTACGAATGCTATCTCGAATCTCCCGAAAAGTGGCCGAAAAGTCGAAAACCTTTACGTCTGTCTGTCTTTATGGCCCACGTTCCACGCATAGTTTTGGCAGGAAGCGTTGATGTGAGTTCTTAGGGAGTGTCTGCGTTAATGCGACGTGTTGTAAATTTGAAACCTGTAACAACGCCGGCCGCTTCAATCCAGGGGCGGATCCAGCCACTCATTTTAGGGGGGGGGGGGCGGTCGCTTGAAGAAAACTGGAGAGGAGGGGGGGGGGGCTCACTTTTGTTTTGAGTGTTACTTTTATTAAAAGAACCCCATCACAGCATAAGTACTGTTAATTTGTACTTAAAGTGGTTCCACTCATTTTCCCTAATCAGTTTTCTAATCTTAATAAATTGGAAGAATTACTATAAATTACGGGCTACCATTCTTCAGATATATGCCCATTTGGCTGCGCTAAGCCTTTGTTAGAAATCGGGTTGCGTGGCCGGTGCGAACAGGGGTTGGTGTCTTGCCGGGCGGTCATCAGGATAAGTTGATGGAAGGAAGAAAACTATACAAGTAATTTACATGGTCGATGAAAACGTACACTCGCCAAAATAAATAAAGCAACAACAGAATTGACGTTTCGGCGCCCAGTACGGGTGCCTTGTTCACAATGAACGAATGCATGCTGGTCTATTATATATGCGTCGAAAGGCGCAACGCGCTTGCGTATACCTCAGGGAGTGGGCCCCGTGTCCGATTTATCGTGTTAGTAGTTGATTGTATGCAAAAAGATTCGATGAGCAGGCGGGATGATAACTTTTTTCTCTTTTTCGATGATGGAAGCCGATTGCCAATCAAGACAGTGTCCAGTTTTTTCACTATGTTCTGCCAGAGCGTTTGAAATCGTGTGCCCTTTGGCTACATCATTACGGTGCAGTCTTCTTTTAAAGTTTCCAGTCTCGCATATATGTAGCACACCTGGCAGTCTTGGCACGGAATTTCGTAGACGACGCATCTTTCCTTTTCAAGACGGTCTTTCACTCGAACGAGTTGTTGTTTCAGCTTGCTTGAGGGGATGTGGCAGACTTGCACTTCATAATCTTGAAATATTCTTGAAAGGGGCTCGCTCACGCCTCGTGCATAGGGGAGTGAAGCCCGCTTCCTCGTTGTCGTTGCCCTGGTAGAGGGGTCAGCTGCGCGCCTTTCTTCAGTTTTATAAAACGACTGGGGTAGCCATTGCCGATCAGGTCCTGCGTCACTCTCTTCAACTCAGCTCTGCGTGCGTCGGAAGCAGAACACAATCGGTATGCGCGGTTAAATAGTGTCGATGCAACAGATCGTTTTTGTCCAATGGGATGTGCCGAATCGAAGTGGAGATATTTCCCTGTATGTGTAGGCTTTCAATAAACGCTTGTTGAAAGGCCGGATGCAGTACGTGTGACGTCAACGTCCAGGAAAGCCAAGCGACCGTTGACTTCTTCTTCAACGGTGAACTCAATTGTGCTCTGGAATGAGTTCAGGTGTTCCAGAAAAGGGACGACGTCTTCACGGCGGATAATGGAAAAACAATCGTCTACGTACCGCAGGAACAATTTTGGTGCAGGCTGGACCGTTGCGAGGGCTTCCTCCTCAAGGGCTTCCAATGCGATATTGGCACAAGACACTGACACCGACGCTCCCATTGCCGTTCCGAACACTTGCTTGTAGAAGGAACCATTAAACGAAAAATATGTGTTGCGCAGGCAGAAACCATGACCAGGACCATGATTTTTCCTCGCCAGACGAGTTTTCGTCAAACCCTAGACTTCACAAGTAATTTACATTATCCAGATCACAGGGAACAGGCACGGTGCTCTCCGGTGCACCAGCACCGGATTAATTTAGCAGATTGAGGTCCACCCCATTTTCCCTCTCTCCACGCTGGCACCACTCCAGGATTACACCAATCCGGGAACCTTTGTAGGGTCATAATGATGAGCACACACCTGCACTTCAAAAATTCAATGTCCCGTTGACCGCGCAAGACTCCAGAGGTTGAGGACCGCCAACTCTCACGATCCTTCCGGGGATTAGGAGGCTCGTTGACCTCGCGTTGTCAGCACTTGTAGTCGGATTATACGTTTGGACAAAAATCACCTGTATGGCGCGGAACAGACGGCAGAGACGACACGGCAGGTGCACGGTGCGCTATTAGAGTCTTTTATCAAGTTACGGAAACACGGTACACAAGTAGGGTACGGGATCACGGTAGCGCTCCTCCTCTCTCCAGTGACGCACTAGTGCATCTCCCGAACGACAGGTGGATCGTTAAAGGGACACTAAAGGCAAATAACAATTTATGTCAGAGTGAAAGCTCAATGTATGACAACGTCTAAAACGGCAATATTATCAACAACAGTGCCCTACTTACCGAGAAATTAAGCTAAATGTATCACACGATGAGCGCCACGAGCGGGATATTTTGGAAACGATCCCGATGACGTGAGAGAGTCCGACCCAGTTAATCACTCGTAATCAAACTAGCTGCAATAAAAAAAGAACCTTCCGTGCATCAAGAGACGTAATAAAATGCTGCTTGTTCGTTTCTGTTTATTTATAGAAAAAAGAACCTCTTTCGCGTTGCCATGGGGAACAGCGCGCGTGGTTCAGAGGTTCCGTTTTCGCCGAACTGCGCTTCGCCCGGCGCCCTGCTTCGCTCACGCGGTCGCGTCTCAGTGGTAGTTTCGGGATCGCGTACTGCCGCGTGTGTTTTGCGCGCTCGTGAAAGTCGTTCTGACAGAAAGTTCGACAAAATGACGCATGCATGTGATGTTGCCGGATGCCCGAATGGTGCACGCCGCCGCGCAGTAAAGGCGTGCAACGTTGGGCACGGCAACAGTGACGTGAGAAATACCGCTTTCAAGCGGGTGATTTGGACTGCGCTAATGCGATGCGGACCACTAAAATGTGATTTTATGTCAAAATAAGCACTGGCCCAGGTTTCTGGACCGCTATTTCAACAATCAACGTCGACTTAATATTTGCCTTTAGCGTCCTTTTAAGAATGCATGGGCTGACAGGCAATAAGGCGTGACACCACACAGTAAATTCCGAAAAAGATTTTGTGGCGTTGGGTGCCTTT
Source organism: Rhipicephalus sanguineus (assembly GCF_013339695.2). Classification (NCBI taxonomy): domain Eukaryota; kingdom Metazoa; phylum Arthropoda; class Arachnida; order Ixodida; family Ixodidae; genus Rhipicephalus; species Rhipicephalus sanguineus. Next base: position 30,957,296 of record NC_051176.1, read on the forward strand.
ACCAGTAGCGGCGAAAGCACAACGAGCGAGAAAGGAAGAGCGGTACCGTAATACCATTGTTGCTCTCCCTCAACCCACTCCAGGTCGTTTTCAGTCGCGAGGTCAGACCTTTCAAGGCGACAAGGCACGAGTGGCGGCTCTTAAAAGCCTTCTTGATAAAGAAACAAGGAGAGAAATGCGTGAGTGAACAGTCACTGGTTTTAACCGATAAAGAAATAGCGTTTCTGACAGCCGGACCAGGGGAGGCACGCGAGTGTAGGGAAGTGGTTTCGGAGCTGCGTATGTGCCGTTTGCAAATGAAACTATTTATTTTAGAGAGTGCTTCAAAATAAATAAAGCACTGCTCCACTTGCTCATCTCCACGCCTACGTCGCATCGTTTTAACAAGTAAAACGAAGACAGCGACGACAAAGCAGAACGGCAGCAGCATCACAGACGACGAAAATTAGCAATTGGCACAGTGCTTACGCATATTTACGTAAGCCTTGCAAATGACTTTCTGTGGAATACCCTAAAAAAAATAGCTGCGCACTTTGTAACCGAAAGAATAAATCGCAATGTGCGCATTAACATTATATTGGGCTGAGAATGAGCAAGAGATGCTGAATATATGAGCGTGCGACATATCGCTTGTACTTTAGAAAATTTATCTCAGTCAATGTGGCATTGCTGCAGTATCTTTGAAACTTCCGAACAGAGAATCGTGGACAGCGTTTATTTCATGCAAAAGAAAACAATTCATGTTCATATTCTTTCACATATCTTGGAAAACATACCTTGAAGTTTTTTAACATGTGGAAAAATATACTGAAGAAAATATACTTAATTCAATCATAGTGTTTATTATTATTATTTATTTATACAGTACTGCTAGCCTCTAACTGAGGCTGTAAGCAGGAGTGGGAGTAACGAGCACTAAACGAAGTGAACAAATCAAGATACAACAGTCGTGTCACAAGAACAAGAAAAGAAAGAGCGCTCCAGAAGATTAAGATACAAAACCGTATACGCAGCTTTTCAAGCACTGGTAGGCGAAAACTGATTGCAAATAGATATGACAGTATTTCTTTTCACGTAAGGACGAAAAAAAAAAGAAAAAAAAAAGAAAGCGGAGACGCGACAGCCATATCACGTCAACTAAAAGGGGTTAAACAAAAGGCGTTATAATGCGGTCTAAATAAAAAAAAATAAGTGTAAGGCATATAGACAGCGTTCGAAACTATAATGGTCGTGAATGATCGTGAAAGCGATTACAACTGAAGAATTTCTACAAAAGAATCAGTGGTCGGACATTCCACAACGCCGGCTGGAAGGCGGTTCCATTCTCGAATTGTCCTCGGAAAAAAAGAGTTTGCAAATAGCGGATTCTGTGGGATATTGGTACATTCCTCGTAACTGCATTAGAAGGGCTGCAGAAAGATACACTATAGTCAGTTTGCGGATCTCTTGGCTGCTCTGAACAGGTTAATAACGACAAATTGCAGGATATACTTGGCTGAATACTGGCGTGACTGGTATCTCCAATACTGCAGCTAGCAATGATAGGCACGTTTCAAGTCTTCTTGAACTCAGAAGCCAAAGAATCAAGGGGTGACGATCGATATCAAACCGAAAGTTCTAAACGCAAGCTATATATTTGTGCGTGACCTACGCTTACCTTGTGTCGCCGGGACGGGTCAAGTGGCAACCACACTACCAGTCTCCAGATTCATACGACTCGGGTAGCAACGCGCGCGTCTAGACACTCGCAGGACGGTGGGACAGTCGCCAGCCGCCCGTGCCTTGTCAGTGTGCACCGCTGTTTCCCGCCAAAGTTGAGAGTGGAAATCCTTGGCGTAAACAAAGGCGACGCAGCCACTTTCCTTTCACTCTTACGCTCTAAGAAGCGCAGTGCGACGTCAAACCTACAGCATTAGGACTGCAATCCGAAAAACCTGCAGCTGCCGTGGAAGCTCTCCCGTGCTTTTCGCCGAAAGAATAAAGAGAGAAAGGAGTGAAAGGTGAGACCACACGTGAGACTAGAATGCTTTAGCAAGATACGGCAGTAACGGTAATACCCTAATATGCAACTGCAGCCTAATACTTGCAGGTGCATCTTTTCGAGAACCTTTTACCTTTGAGTTCTCAGAGGGACAACTTCGTGCAAAGCGCCAAGCTGCACTGGGAATGCCAGAAATAACGGTGACGTGAAGAACACTGTTTTATCCCGTCGACGTCAACAATCCAGAGGTTCCTACAGGCTTCGTTTCGTTGTCATAACCTTCGCTGGTTCAGATATGTCAGCGATGTGTGCAATCCAGCGTCTCCTTACGCCGCGAAGAGACTTTGTTAAAGGAGTACTGACACAAAATTTTGAAGGCGAAATAACTTGTGGGATAGATTTGTGTGGACACATACGCATCACCTGTGGAATATCAATGGATAATATCGCTTAAAACATATTTAAAATCGATTTTAAAGTGCGTGTCGCGCCACTGCACGCGAAACTCGCCTTCGGCTTTCGTGTAACCAACCAACCGTCACCTGCTCCACGAGTTTGTGCTGGCTGTCACGATCCTTGCGAGCGCTCTCTCCTAGCAGACCTTTTGAACGGGAAGAGGGGGCACACTTGCACGGGAGTGCAAAGGCTGATGTCCTTGCCTCGGCAGTGCATTTTTGGGGGGTCACGCATACTTACAACGCCTCAGAGGCAGCACCCAGAAAGCCTTCGTTGAAAAGAGTTGACGACGCGGTGCTTATGTGCACGCGGTCTTGTGTGCTCACGTAATCAACTATGTTTTAGGAAGCTGAAATGGCTCCAGCCACAGCTTGAAGAGAGCCCAACTTTTCGGGATCGATTCGGTCCCTTCCTCAGGGGGTGACTGCGTTGGTCATGGAAGCATAGCCGCGTCTTGTTCTTTCACCACGGCTCCGGCTTTCCCTTTCCCTCACGTTTCGGAGGCCGTGAACGTGTACTGGGGGCATTGTTCCTAGCGAGCGGTTCACATTTGCAGGTGTGTGCGGAATGTGCCAAGACTCGAGCAAGAGTTTCCTTCGCATATTCGTTTCTAGAACAGAAGCGCCGTCAAAGTCGATTTTATTTATTTATTTATTTATTTTATTTTATTTAGTACATACTGCCAATCCCTTCAGGGATTATTGCAGGAAGGACACAAACTATAAATGTATAAAGGAAAAGACAAAGGAAAAAATCATGCAATGTAACATAACTGTTTTTTTCTGTTTTTTTGTGCGTGAATGGTAATGTAAAGATCAATACGAAAATTCACATATGCGAAACATCTATACACAACTGTGAAATCTAGCTGTATAATGCTGACACATCATATCATATCAATGTAATTGCAATTATACAATCATAGTCACTCATAATTACGTAAGCTTTACAAAACAAAAACATTCTAACGTTAGTAAGTGGACTGTGGTTATCGGGATAAATACTAATAGTAATATACATCACTAAGGAAAGGTGCGAAATATTTGTAGTTTTATGTTTGTGCATCATGTAAGTAATTTTCAAGTAGTGATAGAAAGGCAGTTATGGAGGAGGTATTGGTAATAGCGGAAGGTAAGCCGTTCCACTGTCGTATGGCTAGCGGGAAGAAAGAGTATTTAAAACAATTTGTACGAAAGCGATATTCATTTAGGGTGTATGAGTGCTTTAGTCGAGTTGTTCTTGTGTCTGAAATAGAGATGTACTTAGAACTATTAACATTTAACTTGTTATGAATTAATTGATGAAGCAGTTTCAATCGGGCGAGCGCAGCGCGGTTTTCAATTGTGAGTAATCCAGCCGATTTGATTAAAGCACTTGGAGAGTCTGTGAGTTGATATTTATTGAATATGAATCTTATCGCTTTTCTTTGCACTCCCTCTATAATGGTAATTAATTTATTAGTCGATGGAAACCATGCTGGGGTAGCATATTCTAATACTGATCTGACGAGTGTATTATAAGCTAGTAACTTAGTCTCACGGGGCGCTTGACGAAGGCGTCGCTTAAGAAAAAAGAGCCGCTTAAGTGCAGTTGAGGTAATATTATTGACATGGCAATCCCATCTAAGGTCAGACGTTATTGTTAGTCCAAGGTACTTGTGCTGAGAGACTGCTGTTACCGGGTCATCGTTTATGACATAAGGAAACTCCTGTACGTGTTGTTTTCTTGTTATTCGCAAAAGAACTGTTTTTTTTAACATTCAGGCTCATTTGCCAGTTAGCACACCATGCGGAAACTGTCCTCAATGCATTATTTAAGGTTTCATGGTCGACTGGAGAAGTAATTTCTTTGTAGAGTATACAGTCGTCAGCAAAAAGTCTTATGTTGACAGGGATGTCGGTGGGTAAATCATTGATGAAAATGAGAAATAGTGCTGGAGCCAAAACGCTACCTTGAGGAACTCCGGAGGTGACATGAGTAAGTTTAGAACTGGTGTGGTTAATTTGCACAAATTGCGTCCGGTTAGATAGGTAGTTCTTTATCCATCCACTAACGGGCCCCTTGCCTAATGTGTGTTCAAATTTCAGTATTAGTTTTTGATGTGATACGCGATCAAAGGCCTTTGAAAAATCGAGAAAAATAAGGTCTGTCTGGTTTTGTTGATCAATACTACCCGAGATGTCATGTATAAGTTCAACAAGTTGAGTGACTGTGGATGATCCCTGTCGGAACCCATGCTGCACTGGCGATAGAATGCTATTCTGCTCGAGGTAAGTATTTATATGTTTGAGGATGATGTGTTCAAGTAGTTTGCATGAAGTGCTAGTAAGGGAGATGGGCCTAAAGTTAGAAGGTTCGGTTTTATTTCCTGACTTGTGGACTGGGATAATTTTTGCGATCTTCCAATCACTTGGCAGAGCACAAGTTGTTAAAGATTTTTGATAGATGATTGTTAGATAATGGGATATCTGCTCAGCATATCTTTTAAGGAAGGCATTTGGAATTTTGTCTGGTCCTGGGCTTTTTTTGCTGTCTAGTTTCAGTAGCAGGTTAAACACACCACTTCTGGTTATGTTCAGAGGTGCTAAAGCTATGTTAGGGGAAGTTTTAAAGCTCGGTAGGTGACCATCATCTGCTGTAAAAACGGAATGAAAGTAGTCATTCAGTACATTAGCTCTGTTTTCATCTTCCCGTGCAGACTCAGCACTGGGGTTGCCTTTTGGCAAAAGGTAATTCCAGAATTTTTGCGGAGAGGACTTCAAGAAGTTACTGAGGGTGTTACGAAAGTAATTATCTTTAGCTGCTTTTACCTTTGCTTTCATGGTTTTTATGGCTAGCGTGAGCCTGTTTGTGTGAGTTGTCTGGGAATTTGTTTTCAAGTATTTTCTTAGCCTTTTCACCTTTCTTTTTTCGTGAATGATGTCACGTGTAATCCAAGGATTACGTCTGTTCTTCTTTTTTGTACGAGAGGGCACATATGTATGAATGCAGTGCAGTACGACTGATTTGAATTTTTGCCAGATAATCTCTACGGTACTATCGGGAGCGTCGGCGAGTTGTTCAAAAGCACCTAGTTCGTAAAGAAGATAGTCGAGTATGCTGTTATCATCTGCCTTGTTGAAATCGGAGTAAGTGGTGATTTGTTTTTGCGGTAAACAGGCATCGTGTACAGGGAGGGAGCATAAGCTAATTTCGTGGTCTGACATGCCATCGATTAGTTCAATTTTTGCATCGCCTGCTGGAAAGTGGTCACTCAGGAATACCAAGTCAAGAATGTTAGAACTTGTTGCGTCTGTGCGCGTAGGTTCTGTCACGATTTGACACAGATTAAATGCGAGCATCAAGTCTATAAGCATATCAGAGCATGCGCTTCTGCTTTCCATGGTGTGCCAATTTATATCTGGTAGGTTAAAATCGCCAAGTACGATTAGCCTAGATCCAAACACGTGTTTGTGCATGTACGCATACAATGAACGCATCACCTCGATATCAGCAGATGGTCGTGCTTCTCACAATGCTCTGCAAGAGCGCTGCGCTGCGCTTCCACGTTCCTGACGTCGTTCCTGTGTTGGCGTATTCTCTCCGGGAAACACTTGCTCTCGCCTATGTAGCTGGCTGGACACTCAGAACACGACACCTTGGTGCGGTCGGTCTTTCGGCCTCGGTAGCAAGCGGGTGAGCGTTGATTCCGGTTTGTGAATTACCGTGACCCCCGCTTTTCTAAGACCCTGGAGAGCTGTTCACGGATGCCCGGCACAGCCGGCGGAAAACGCATGGAGGGGCCCGGCACATAAGGAATGACGACGCGCTGTGCCGGCTTCTTCGCTTCCATTGTAGCCGGTGGGGTGGCCAGGGAGGGATGGAGGGTCGCGCAGCGTGTCTCTCGCTGTCTCTCTGCGGTAGGGTTAGTAGGGTGGCTGCCCTCTCGATACACATCATAACTATTTCTCTGAAACCGAAACTGCGACTGGGCGCTATAAAACCATATACAAAAAATAAGCGTCGCGCGCTCGAGGAAACGAGCTTTCCATGCGTAGAAAAAACAGGATCCAAACTTTTTGTGTCAATGCTCCTTTAAGCTGCCACCCCCTTTTGCTGAGGAAGCAAGGGGGTTGAGGAGATGATATTCTTGGATAGCGAAGAAGAGAAAAGCACAAGGTGTCTCTCGTCGAGAAGGACATCTCAATCCTCCTGTTCAGGGGTGGGGGATTAAAGTAGCAGACAGAGGCTCAGCGTCGTTAAAAAAAGGGAGTGAAAGAAATTGGAGGAAAGACGAGGGCGGTGTCTCGAGTTCCCAGAACACAAACTGGCAGGCCGAGGCAACTCATTTGCCTATTAGAAAAACCGGCGGGTGTCCGGCGGCACTGAGAATCGAAACCGGTAGCTCCCGCATTGGAAGCGAACGCTCCAGCCATTCGGCTTCCTCTGCGGTTTGGGCAGTGGTAGCCAGGGCAACCTGCAAAGGAGGTGGACGCAGGCACTGGAGGGAAAGGGGGGGGATGTCACACAGGCTTTGGGGGGGATCCGCCACTGGACAGAGACACGTCTTTCAACTGAAGGTGTTTATTCACCTCAGATGTCAATTGCAACAATAGAGTAGCACATCAAGTTAACACCTCAGCGGCGGAGTGTTCCGCACTACTGGCGGAAACAACTGTTAAAAATAGCAAGCACACGTCGAGAGAATGATAAATGCTCATCTCACCTCGCGTGGCTTTTGCACTCCGGTCCGGGGCGGTGGTTCGCACTCCATGGCCGGAGCGCTGCAGGGGTTGATGGCGGCGGTGGTGCTCACACTTGGGTCCGATGTGAACTCAGGGCTGGGCAAAGATACTTTGAAATTGTATCGCGATACGATACAAGATACTCAGGCAAGAAGTATTTGAGATACGGATACAAGATACCACAACGCTGATTGTATCCGATACGATACATTCCAATTGTATCTTAAGATACTTCGATACATTCGGAAATTTGTTATTATACATCTGTATATACGGTAATGTAGCACTAAACGCCGATGCACAAAAATGTTCGCTTGAAAGTTTATTAACTGCGACCAATTTTGTTTCATTTCAATGAAATGTCTGTATATAGTATCTCCAAAGTTTTCTATTTCTTGCTGAAGGTATATTACTTTTGTTCCGAAACAACTTATTGGGGTTGCTTTAGCTGCTTATCATGACAGTGCTTGATAGACTTCGCTGATGACGGTTTTTGCTTGCCGCTTTTGTAATTGGGTGGAGTCGATGCTCTACTTGCGGACCAGCTAGCTGGTTGCCATCTTCAATAAGAAGCCTCCGCACAATACCGTTGTTAAGTTCTACCTTGCCCGTAAACGTATTATGGTTTTCGCAATACCCGACATCAGCGAGAACGCTGCACTCTAAGAAAAAAAAGAGTATGCGTGACTCTTTTCGGAGACAAAAATTTGGAGGCACAAAGGAACAAGGACAAGAAATGACAGGACTGGTGCCAAACTAACAACTGTTTTATTGGAAAGAACATTGCATTCCAGGTAGCTTCACGCGCATGCGCGAGTCACATTGACAATCACAGTAACAGAATGACAACCTACTTTGAGTTATCAAAACTTGTCCACCAACTAGCCCAAGAACGCCTTTTAGTGTTTTCGGAGAGTTCTGACTTGCCACGTATAGGATTCTCTTTAAATAGTCACGGTGGCTCTCTTGGTGGGTCAGGGGTGTTGGTCAGGGTCGGCTCGCTCTAGGAGAGTCCCCTGACCCTCTAGGAAGAGTGCAAAGACTCTCATCCGAAGGATCACGTTACCACTTATAGGGAGTCAGACGACTCTTTCCGGTAACGCTCCTACGGGGGTCAAGGGACCCATGGTAGCGACATTCTTTGCGACGCATCTTGTTTTCGTAGAGGATATAAAGCTGCAATTGCTTTTATATTCTACTTATCTGCTGGCGTAAACCGTTCGTTATCGACGTACTCAGTAATGCGCGATCTTTCAACAATTTTTCTTTTATGAGAGAACATCTGCAGCCCAGAAAACGTGTCAGACGTGTTCTATAATTGCACGAAGTGCCGCAGGACACCGCCGCTATTCACACTATATTGCCACTTAAGCTCCGATTACACGGTGATTAGTAACAGTAAAAATATTTAGAAAAGACTAAGAAAGAGAAGCAAATATAACTAAGTAAAATACAAAAACGGTTCTGTATCAAACACAGCGAATAAGTGTAGTAACACGATACAGGCGGCAGTCCCAAGAGCTAATAGTAATTGTTGAGTTTAACGTCCCACAGAACCACGATATGATAATGATAGACGCCATGGCGGAGGGCTCCGGAAATTTCGACCATGTGGTGTTATAAAACTTAAATGTAAGCACACGGGCATTGAACTGCGGCCGCCACAGCCTACGGGTTCGCATGCATGCAAGCACCATAACCACTAGACCACCGCGGCGGGTAAGCCCTAATAGCGATGACAATTCGGCATTTAAGGCAAGAGCACAGAAAATTCGGTTCCCATGTAAACTTGCCCAGAACCTGCGCGAGAAATCACGTGCCGCGGCGGTCCGGGCGGGTCCGGAGGCGGCTTCACGGAGAGCTTCAGGGATCCACTTGGCACCTTCAACGAAGTTACTTCGCACTATGAACTGTCAAGGCGGCGATACCCCCTCCCGCATTCCAAGCTTACTAGGCCGCAGTCGTCGGTTCTCCGGATGCTGCAGGCAGGTTCCTTCCCGTCTCGCAGCACGTTTAGCCACTTTGCTGAAGGCATAAATCCAGGAAGCTGTGGGGCGGATAATTGCACACTCGCTCACATGCTCTGGCAGTGCCCGGCGTTTCTTAGTGCAAAGTTCAGCACAGAAGAGGACTGGGAGAGGGCTCTTAAAAGCCGCGAGCTCTCAGTCCAGCTGTCGGCAGTCCAGGAGGCCTGCGAACGGGCGGAGGGCCATGGTCTTCCAGTACCGGCGTGGGCACGGCCAGCAACTGCGGCGGACCCCCCTTCGGGGGTTGTCTGATCGGGGTTCTCCAGGACCAAATAAAGTTAATTTCATCCTCATGTAAAATAGCGTAAACCGACTCGTTGAGACGCTTATTAGAGAAACGGAGCTTTTTAGATGCGAAGCAGCTTCTGCGCTGGGCTTTGTCCGTAGTTCCAATGACGACCGTCCGCTTTCTAAAACATATATATATACCATAGCCATCTGTAACATACTGAGCGCGCGCCCGCGTCAAGGAGAAGTCGTCGTTCTTCGACCGCCTTGATGATGATACGTGCAGAGCAATTTAGGGGCCCGGGCTGCCGTATGGTGTGCTAGCTTGGCGTAACGCAGACAAAAACACGTGGGCTGGCACGCGCTAGCGCATTCGGGCCTGTGTAAGAGGCTGGGTAAGACGCTGTGGCCTCTACCCCTTACACTCTCTCAGCAATCATGTGATGGCGTCGGCGAACGAGATTCTGCAGACGCGCGATGAACCAACGTGTTGCATTCTAGTCAGAACGCACTGGCATGCGCTAGCGCGTTCGGGCCTGTGTAAGGGGCTGGGTAAGACGCTGTGGCCTCTCCCCCTTACACTCTCTCAGCAATCACGTGATGGCGTCAGGGAACGAGATTCTGCAGACGCGCGATGAACCCGCGGTGTGGCGTGCTCCAACAAAAGTTCGGGACGAGTAACAGCAGCAGCAACTACAGTGAATTCATGGTGTGCTCCAGATGCAAGGACGCGTTAACATCGGGCAAGGTGCCCATGCCCTCCTTCGCATCCCCACATGGTTCCCTTTAGTGGGAGATGGTGAAATTTTTTTATAACAACGTTTCTCCAATCCCTTTGCTAACATCTTTGAGATGGCTTTTAATAATTTACGTTATTATCATGAAAGCTCAATTTCGATATTTTACTAACGAGTAAGCAGAACTTTTGTTACTGTATACTCCAAGCACACGCAGATTATTATATATTTGTTCTCAACGTCGCCTTGACATAACAGTAAACGTAAGTAGAATACAAGCCTGTAAACAGTAGCAGAAATAATGCAGACAGCTAAAAGTAAGGATAAAGCAGAATTTACGTTGCCAGCAAGTTGAAGACATTGTCGTAGGCAGACCCGAAAAGAGCAATACATAGACATAGGTAATGTATGGGATGGAAAAGGACAGCTTAGCTAACAATCCAATTATGATTTTGAAAACTCATTGAATAAAAGAAAAGGAGACGTACGCCAAGATAGCTTCTGTTAAGTGAATGCTTGTTCTGTTAAATCCAGCATCGGTACCGGTGGCACTATAGCTGTTAGAATCTTATTTGCACATAAGTCAATCTCACTGCATGTGTCAAACTTGCATTGACGAAGTCCTTCAAATCGCCGATGTGTGAAAGCCACCAGACGCAAAGCTACCATGGGCGTCCGCAAGGGGGGGCAAGGGGGGGCATCTGCCCCCCCCCCCCTGGAATTCGGGATATATATATGAAAGAGAGGGGGGGGGGTAATTTTAGCCTTGTATCGTGGCCCAAGTTTTCCCAAAGCTAGAGCGGGTCGTATGTATCTCTTCTCGTGTGTGTACGGCCCGGCGCCGCGGGCTAACTGCGGTACCATCTGAACTTGGACCATGTGTGTGATGTGTAGAAGCGACAATTCTCTTTTCCCCTTTTCCTTGGTCGCTTGCTCAGGCCGCCTTTTTATCTACCCTACGAAGATAAGACAGGGATAAACCGCCCGCCTCCGGCGGCTCTCTGTCTTTCCTACCGCTGTTCTTTCCCTCCCTCGTTCTGCAGCTTTTGACGAATGCCCCAACAAAGCAATTGTCGCTGTTGCTGCCTTCGTTATTTCTCTCTTTCTTCTTTTCTTTTCTCCTTTTTTTATCGTTTTTTGAATTCTCGTTTGGCACCCAAACTGGGCGTGCGGCCCTTCATGGTGCAGCAGGTTGGGCCATGTCATTTCAATTACATCCTCCGATGAAGGCTGGACCGCGCGCCAGCCGAAACTGTTACGATAAAATAAATATTTGTTTTGTTTTGTATATTGTAGCACGAAGGAGTTTTTCACAATTTTTATGACGGTAGCCAGAAGAAGTTCGCTTTATGCCTATATATATAGGGATAAATTTTTGCACAAGCGAAAAGCTGCAAAGCTTGATTAACACACTTCGGTCTCGCATATCCGTATGGAACAACGTTCAGGATTGCGAACCAATTTTGCACATTACAGACAATGACAAATCTAGACGTCATGTCATGGCAGTGAGACTGCCTGCGATGCCTATTGAAGATAGCGAATAATTCTGAGATACAAGTTTCATGTTTTCTTTTCCTGAACTAAAAGATTTACGCAGTCTGACACAAGAACTTCAGTTCTCACAAAATGGACGGCTACTTTTAGCAAGAAATCATTACCGCTACACTTCTTTAAAAAACTGTAACAATATCCCATGGCGTCGCGCCTCTCACCACCCAAGCTCCCAAACAATGCTTTTATATCGGTCACTCAGAAAGCTTCTGAGCTTGTACAAGTTGCATGCTGTGCTTTGTTGTGGAGCTCAAGTTGCCCTTGTTGTTGGTCCTTATAAGGCGTCGATTATATCTTCACAACAGCGGGCCTTCATGCTCATGCAAATTAAATCGCTTTACCATTTTCGGGAGTCATGTATTTATGTTGCTTACATGTTTAGTTAATGTTGCGGCAATGTCATACGCATCTCAATATAAAATACTACTGCATGTGGATGTTAGTTTTTTAGGAATGTGTCCAAACCCCGACAAAAGAATCGTGAAGTACAGCGTGTATGAAGGCGACATGATGAGTACTCGTAGGAAGTGACGACACTGACGAGTCACGACGGAGGATGTATTTATATAATCAGAAGCAGAAATTAATTTACAAAAAAGGACAAACTTTGCAGTACCTACTGTACTTATTGTTCATTTGGTTAGAGCCTAAGTATAGCCGTGGTACAGGGTTTGCCTGGAGCTTCAGCTCAGACTGTACTGGCTATCGAGATTTTGCTCGCGTTAAAAAAAAAACTTGGTTAACAAGCATCAATAAAGTTGTTTCACTCACTCACTTGGTTAACAAGCCAGTTGCGACGGTTATTCAAAAATGCCATCAGAAGATCAGCCAATCAAATATCATTAAAGGTGACCACCACCTTAAAGTTTAGGCCCAGTTTAAGGCCCGACCAATAACACAGAGCAAAACAAAATCAATAGCTTTATTCGTCCCCCTTGAAAGCACAATCAAGCCTTCTTCCTATGGGAGTCTTTTTTGGCCCCCGACACACATCCGTGCAGCCGTGCCCATCCGCGCGATGATTACAGCCTAATGGCAACGCGCCTATGCTTAAACACTTAAACTGTGACTGATGGTTGTCAACGACGAAAGGAAAAGAGCCGCCACGAATGGGCCGGCGACGCACCCTGCGAAACGGGTGAAAGCAGCCCCCGCTTTCACGCTTTGGGTGGCACCTCTGTCGCGTGTCGATAGGTTTTACGGGCACGTGTCATTTTGCCGTCTTTGAAAGGTGTCATCGTTAAAAAGGGCTGAAGGGCGATCTGTTCTAATCATTTCGACACGCTCAGGCGCCGGGCGCCTCCAAGTCCGATGGTAGCAGTGCCGGCACGCATGTGTTCCGAGCCTTCTTCAGGGGACGTTTCTGTTGTTCAGCTCTGTAGAGAGATAGCGACACGAAAAGAGACACCGTACAGGGCATTGTGTTTTCGCCTTCGTTGCTCACTGTGTTCGGAATACGCTGGTACGCCCGAGCCGGCAACCCTTGTGAGCACGCATCTTGTTGAGTGCACCTCCAGTGTGGGGGACCTCAACAAGGTAGCAAATTCGGCGAGTCGGAATATATTTATGATGGCCAGCCCTGCGTCTTGTTTGCGCTATCCATCACGGGGAACCTCGCCAGAGCGGCGACAGCGCGTAAACGATTCCAGCCATCTTCCCACTTTGTGGTGCGCGCAATGTCCTGTCTACAAGGGGAGCCGACACGGCCACATGGTTCCGTTTTTTCGACAGTAAGCCCCTGCACCCGTGCGCCTCTCTTTGTGTGGTTCAGTGTGTTTAAGTGCATGGCTGTGCGGAGATGAAACAACCAGGACACTGGACGAGAGAGCATGCAAGCAGTGCATGGCCCGGTCGCTCGACTGTGCGGGTGCGCGAGCGAGATTGAGCTAGACGAATGAATTTGTGAGCGTGTGTATTAGCCTGTAAATAAGATTTCCTTGTAAATATAATGCTTTCGTTTTTTTAACGTGAGCATTTGAATAATTATAACCTTCCAGTCAGTGAACTCTGACAGCTTTGCCTCGTCCGGTCCCCAATTATGGATATCCGACGCTTCTTCAAGCGTCCACGGATGTCTGACGGAGTGTCACTGAGCTGTCCGGCGGACGATTCTAGTGTGGCGTGTGAAGAAGTTGACCAGCCTAGTGATGCAGACCTTCACCAACGGACAGTGCCTGAGGTCGTCGCCACCATGGAAGAGGTTCCACCATCAGTGAGCTAGACACAGTAAGCCACGATGATAAGTCTCCTTGCTTGGGATTAAATAACAGTGACAACAGCAAACAAGCAACGAACATTTCTCAAGAATATGATTTGGGAGAGTTTCTAGACAAAGCTAAACTCGCGAGCATCCCAGACAATTTGAAGTTACGCCTTCTGACTAATCCATGGTCGCCAAATGCTACATATGACTTTAAGTAAGATGTAACACCTGGCAAGAGGACTTTTCGCTACCAATGGCAGGCAGATTACGCCCCTTGGCTTGCGTACTCAGCGACACTGAAAGGCGCCCTTTGTCGTTTCTGCGTCACCTATCCTCCAAATGTTCATCGGGGTACTCAAGGTAGCTTTATCGTGCGCACTTTCAGTAACTACAAAAATATGCACGAGGCGTGCAGGGATCATGGGAAATGCCAATGGCACCAGGAAGCAATGGCCGCCTCACAGAACTTTATGGGTGTGATGTCAGGCAAGAAATTACTCATTGTACAGCAGCTAAACAAAGCCCTGCACGAGCAAGTTGAAAGGAACCGCCAGAAACTATTTCCGATCATTTCCACCATTATATTTTGTGCAACGCATGACTTGCCAGTACGCGGGAAGCAGTCTGACAGTGGAGTTTTCAATGATCTCCTTGACTTTCGGGTAGAAGCAGGAGATACCCGGCTTCAAGAACACTTTGCATCTTCTCCTGGTAATGCAAAGTACACTTCCGCCCGAGTCCAGAACGACAGCATCACAATATGTGGCGACATCCCGAGGGAGGAAATAGTGGCTGAAGTTAACACAGCATTTGCTTTTTCCGTCCTTGCGGACGAAACTGCAGATATTGCAGGAACAGAGGAACGGATGCCTGCGTTCGAGAGCATTTTATGGGATTTGTAGAGCTAAATCAGATGAACTCAGCTTGCATCGCCGCCGCAATCTTGAAGTTTTTAAAGGATATACCATCCCCCCCCCCCCCCCAGCGGTTGCCCCCCCCCCCCTGAAAAAAGTTCTGCGGACGCCCTTGAAAGCTACCCCTTTTCTTGCGTTCTTCAGACTTCGCAACGACGCACAACGCAAGAGAAACTTCGATAACGACACTACAGCGGCATCAGAAATTGTGCAAAAGACATCGAACGCATTGGTGTACGCGTCACAGGATAGTAGCTAAGAGCCAAGTGCCATGGCACTGACACAACTAAAAAGAAAAAAAAAAGGAAACTGTGAAAGCAAAATGTCCTCTGGGCGTAGACGTTCGCGCGTTTGTCGAGAGGACGCGAGCGCCACCACGTGACTCTGATCCGTCAATAGGGACGCTCAGAGCTCATCACCAGCCCTCGCTGAAAAGCTCTGGCGGAACGATAAAATAATGTCATTGTCTTTAGTTTTAATCTGGTGGCTCAGCGGGAGCAGTATCAGCTAGAAGGGGAGTTCAACGTTTGTTTCGCACCGCGGTGTTGCGATCGCAGTATCTTGTATCTTAAGATACACGATACATTCTTCAATGTATCGGAAATACAGATACTGATACACGTCTCGCAAGACGTATCGCGATACAGATACAAGATACCCAAAGAGTATCGAAGATACATGTATCTTCGATACTGCCCAGCACTGGATGTGGTCAATCGCACCTTCCAAGACCGAAAAGCCCGGAGGCCCCCAAGAAAGCGACGCGCGTTCCTGGGGTCTGGAGAGGAGTCTCCCCAGAAAAGGGCAATGAGGGAACACGGGGCATCTCGACTTCGGCCAGGGAACAGGGCGAGAAGGGCGGCGGGAGCGGCGCAGTGTCCTCTCCCACGCAACCCCCCTCGCCACTGCGCGTACAAACGTAGCACGAAGCCGACGTGCCGCCGCGTTGAAGGCAATGGGTTGCGTGTGCAACCCCACAACGTTTCGCTTGGTTCGCGACAACGCAGATGGCGTGGCCCCAACTCGAAGCAGCGCTCAGAATTCGCATTCGGGAGTATCGTAATTGTCGGTGAATTGTTTTTCGGCATATACATCCTTTTTGTCACGTGAGTTTCTAGCTCTGTTCTTGGTGTACCAATCGAGCATTAGGACGCCAGCCTAATAGTCTCCTTCGTCCGAGGATCCGAGCTAATAGTTTAGAATAACAGAGAGCTGAGCTAGTCAATGAGTATTCATTCTAAAAAGACAGGGCGTGCAAACACGGAGACAAGAATTCACGGCACCACAAACGCCGTCGTTGGTGGTGTGACTTTTTTCTTCTGTCCGTGTTTGCACGCCTTGTGTTTTTAGAAGAGCTAATAGTGTTTGACCAACACCTCAACACCTTCTAGAGGGTGTTGGTTTGACAGGCGGCTAGGAAGCAGCAGAGCGCGAAGCTGTTGAGAGCCACAAATAACGCGTGAGCTATCGAAGGAATTTTTTTTTTTTTTCAAAACTCTTTGGAACTGATTGTAAAAGGTTTACTCCGACTTAACAAAATGGCATAGACGTTTTGCCTCCTATGCAGGTGGCATCCTCAATATAGGCTAGCAAAAAAAAAAAAAGCATGGCTGATCCCTCTGTCATAGGAATCGGTATAACACGAAAGTGAAAACGTGTCTTCACAGACGTTGCTTGGGCATGGGCATGTCACGCGAAGAACGGCAATCAGCTCGAAACTTGCAACGCGCTGCTCAAGCAGAAAGGATGCACGGAACGAACACAGGATGAGCGCGAACTGTCACAGTTGTAACTTATTTTTGTGCGAGCAGCGCTCTCCTTTCGCAAAAGCGGCCGCAAGCAGGCAGATTTCAACAAAAAATAAATGCTTGATTCTGGGGTTATTTGAGGTGAGGTACAGTGTAAAGTAAATATTTCATCGATTCGAGCAAGAATAAAAAAGTTGGCTAATTAAAGCTAATTAATTAATTAGCGCTTAGTCATGAAAAAAATACAGGTTGTATTTACACACAACTACCCCTAATATACGGTATATACAACAGGTAGAACTTTCCTAGAGCCCATGTCTTCTTTTTTAAAACTTGGTCCAAGCTAGCTGGGACAGCCGCGGTACAGGGGCGTAGCCAAGGGGGGGGTTGGGGGGGTCCAAACCCCCCCCCCGAAATTTTTCAGTTTTGCTTGTGTATATATACACGCACACATACAAACGCACGCACGAACATACATAAAGTATGGTTGAACCCCCCCCCCCCCCCGAAAAAAATTTCTGGCTACGCCCCTGCCGCGGTATACTATATAACGTTAGAGACCGACTTTCAAATTAAATAATTTAATGTAACTAGTCGCTTATATTAGGTGCCGACACGGAGATGTCATTATGAAGATCTCAAGTGGAGACTCCAGATTTATTTTTCAATTTACACATAGACATCGATCGACCTCGTAATGTTTGGCTCATAGCGAAGAAGGCCGCATAGGCTGCTACTCGCTGATTGCATCGCATAAAATCGATTCCCAACAATGCGTGGCGATTTCCCGAATTTTTTTATTGACATCCTATACTTTGTTAAAACATGCACCAAACAGGAGAGAGTAGGCTAATGCTGGCACAGGAAGCTTTAACTATGCCATTGAATTCAATTTAAGATCACCAAAAATAATTCTCAGAAGGTAGCAAATACCATTTGCTAACATTACACCTTGCGCGAAGCTGGGGTTACGACTTCTTCCGCCAAAGGTTGTTTCCTGGACGAGTATTTGAGCTGCTCTTCGGCCACCGATCTGGCAGTAAAACCCTCTGCTGATAAATAAAAAATGCGTGCCCCCCGTACTCTCCGCCTATGCGTCGGTGCAAACCGCAGCGAGACGTCAAATGTATCATTACCGATATCGAAGGCACGCATTAATTGAGGTAGCAAATTGTAAATTGTCTTTCCTCGGCACTTTTATAGGCAAGCATGTCGAAGGGTACCCATTTGTATAGACAACCAAGAAATTGCCTTTTTTTTTTTTTATTGGAGAGAGCAAGTGTGTGCGAAAGCATTCACTGACTGACTGTGTCGGATTGCCTTGTATTCTTATAAATAGTTTTGTGTTAGAAAAACCGGTCGCTACGCGGTTCAGGACTTTTTAACTTGTCATTGCTTAACGATTTGAAGACGTTTCGTAGCGTTTGGAGACGATTGGAGATGGTTGTATTTTTGATTAAATATGAACACTTCAGTTAATTGTTCATCAACATATTCTGCACATACCAATTCGTTTGAGGGGCATTTTGCAGTGAATGTTTGTCTTGTCAGTGGACCACGATTCGAATTTTAAAAGACTGAAATGAAAAAAAAAAAGTGGGGCATAAACAGCCCCCTGTGAATTAACCGCAGCGAGATATCAAATGTATCATTACCGATATCGAAGGCACGCATTAATTGAGGTAGCGAATTGTAACTATAACTGCAGCACTACTACCAGCAAAACATGCTTGTTAGTACTGCATTGGCACATATGAACGCAACAAGAGGTAATTAACTGAGTAGCATTTATAAAAAAAGAAAAATGAGCAAGAAAAAAAACTTACGCCCAACGTGGGGCTCGAACCCACGACCCTGAGATTAAGAGTCTCATGCTCTACCGACTGAGCTAGCCGGGCGACGCGTGTCGTAGTGATTCAAGGCCCATTTAAAAATTACAACAGAATTTTTTTTTTCTTTTTCAAAAGTGTTTCGATGTATTTAAGCCGCACCAAGCACCTCCTTCGCAAGTTAAACAACTAGTCCAATTTTTCTCCATCGTTAGAGGCGGTCTGCTGAAATGGGCCCTCATAGCATAATCCAACCGGCGAAGTGCGGAGCAATGTGCGAGCCCGCGACTGAAGCGCGCGCGTCTTCCCCTCCCATGGCGACTTTGCGCCAACCGATGCTTACGGACTCTATACTAGAAGCGCTCGAACACCTTGTGTTCGACGCCAACGAAGTTGTCACCTACAAGTGGGTCTCGCGGAAATGGCAGATTCACGCCAACCTCGCCAAGCGCCTGTTGCATGACTTCGTGGCGGAACAGAGGCGCGCCGGAAAATCGCTGTGCAGCTGGCACACCGTACTGTGCGCGGGTGCGGTGACTCTCGTGCCCGAGGCGAAGCTAGCGCGCTGCTTGAGGCGCTGGCCAGGGAGCCGCGCGCACATCTACGCCGTGCTCACGAGCCGTACGGAGGACTCGAACGTGATCTGCCTGGCAGACGCTGTGTCCCTCTGCAACAGCCAGCGAGACGTCTGCTATTCCTCGGTGAAGCCGGCGAAAGCTTTGGCGAAACGCTGCGACTCTTCCTTATACGCGCTCGATTCGTGAAGCTGGTAAACATTGTTTCCTCGATGTAGCTGACATTACTGCTTCGTGTAAGTGCTCCAGTTACTCATTTAAGGTGCGAATTACGCCGATCAAGTTTGTGGGCCAAATGCATGACGTCACGGAACGGTGCTAATTTTTCATCACTTATCGCTGTAATTTCCGAGTTTCTTTATACAACTATTTAGCAACACTATTTACCTTTTTCAATTACTTTTTTATATATTCGTGCGAATAAAGCGGCTTGCAAACGCATGCACGCTCGTCCTTCGATTGAAGGTTGCAGTTTGATTTTACGTGTCGCAAAACAATGCACGCGTGGCACCGATACGAAAGGGCACCACTGATTTGGTTGTGCTCATTTCCTGTAAGTGCGACCCTTGCGCATTCACCCGACGGCTACTCTGCATAGATCTGGTATCGTATTGAACATCACTGCACCGCACATTAAGAAAACACTCACCTTTAAAATCGTGCGCGACCATGGCAGGCAGTTTACGTGGTTTAATCATTTCCTGCATTGAGGTAAGCCCGTGGTTCGGAAAAAAAATGTTTTTTCACTGTTCCTACTGCAGCTTAAATAGCTGTCCTTACAAAAACACTTCCCAGCACTTTTGGCTAACTGTTCCAGTGCATTGCGCATACCAGGTAGCACTGACAACAGCCAATGCACCGTGTTGCCAATTGTCCTGTGAAGAGCTATGAATTGGCTCGCCCAAACCGGTGCATCTCGTTTGGGAGCACTGCAACAGTTCGAGAGAGGCACATGCACGTATAAGCTGTCCCAGCTAACTTTTTTTAAATTGCTGCACACGTGTGAGGAAGGTGGCCCCTGAAGACCTGAAAGACCAGCAACAACTCGTCGCCAGGACCAAGAAGGCAGAGGGTTTTTGGACTAGGGAGCCCTCTCACCCCAGGGTGGTACGAGCCATCACTTGGAGCACTGTTTCACCAAATAAACGTTTACTTCTTGTAAACTAAAATTGTGCGGGAAAGGACCTATGAGTGGACCCCGCATAAGGCCACATAATCTGCGAGGTTTCTCTTTTAAACTTGGCTAACATTAGTACGGACCCATGCAGTTCCAACAGCAGTTCTGTGGGTCTGATGCACATGTGGTTTCAAAGTGATAAATGGGCCTTGATGAGAGTACGTGGTGATTGAAAGTGTCTCGCAAAAACTCGTACGAACGCAACCAGGACTAATCTTCCAAGATCTTGTTGCCTTGCATATCTGTTCTCGCCCTCAATAGTCAAGATCTGTCGCGGTAAAATTGTTGTTCAGACCTTGCAATGCTTTTTTAATGCACTCAATGCACTGTCTACTTTCTGAAAAGCAATGATTCGACACTTTTGCTGTAAGACAAAACAGCACGATTTGTAGTTATGTGCAAGCAAGATTACGAAGGAAAAGCAGTGCAAGCTGTGAACGAAATTTTATCGCAGCAGGTCCTGACTTCTGAGGGCAAGATTAGGTACACAAGCAAGATGCGTGGAGGAATAGGCCTGGTAGTGCTTTGTCCTGTCAAGTGCATCTGAGTTTATTATGATATTTCTAATCAGCACATAGTGTAGTTTCAAGATTGAAGGGGCACACTTACAAAAGGAAAAAAAAAAAAAGACATTTTGGCAGTGGAATGGCCTTCGTGCATTGATTTCGTGGCCTAAACCTTAAAGGCACCGACAACTGATTTTTCTCAACCCAGTTTTTTACGGCACAATAGAAAGCTCACCCTTCATAATGTTTGTAGCTGCAGCGGTTACTCCCACAAGCACGTCATTTTTTTATTACCAGTATTTTTCGATCTGAAAAGCCTCTGAACCGTACGTAGATGTCCTCCAGCAACACTGTGAAGCGATGCCTATAGCCCTCCTCACGTTATGCTCGAGGTTTCGCTTTCACAGGAGTGGGTGAAACTGTGGTTAACCACCTTCATATTGACATTTTCGACCGTTTTGGAATATAAAAAGCAGGTTGAATAAATTTTCCGGACGCTCGTCGTGACGTTAGCTCTGCTTAGCGCCCTGCAAGCTAGGTGCTCGTGGCCTCCGCGATTAGTTCCGGAAACGCGTCGCCGGAGGTAATTTCGGAAGCCGCGAGGCGCTCTTCCTACTTTTCCAACACGTCGACAGGTGCCGCTAGGCCCTCAGCTAACAACGTTCATGCTGCCACTCATGAGTATCGGGTCATACCTCAGGCGAAGGCGGTGCCACTAGTCTGCTCAGTGCAAACGAATGCATATCCACATGTTTTACGTTAGAAAAGATTGCAATAAAAAGTGTGCTGTATTTTAATGCTAATATAGAGACAATAACGTACACCAGTAAACGGTCACGCGATAGGTACATGTGCACGTTCACTTTTTTGCTGCCAGAGGCGCCAAAAATAATTTTGAGTGAAGAAATAAAAATATAAATCCACGTTTAATGAGAAAAACAGGGTTCGTTTTAGACAATACAATCGACAATCCTTCTATTGCTGGGGTTATCTCAATTCGTGTTCTGAGTGGTTGTCGGTCCCTTTAAGCTAGTAAAGGTGCTTCTTTTCCTTGTGCCCCTAGAATTATAGAGTCTATGTATATTTATTAGAGCTGTGCGAATAGCAAAATTTTGAGTGCGAAGCGAATTCGAATATTGAAGTGTGAGTGAGAATCGAATATTTTCCGAATATTTCTCGAATATTTCTACAATATTTTTCGAATACTTCGAAGCGAAATTGCAGGAGAAAAAAGTTGGAGAGGATTCCTAAGCATATTTTTATGAGACAGCAACATGAAAGTGTTTCTTTTTGCTAGGTTGATGAAGCATTGTCGGGGTGGTGTTTCGTAGTTGTCTTATCAAGAATGAGGCAATGTAGAGGCCGAATCCTATTTATGTACATGATTTGGTGCCACCAAAGTGTTGCCGACAACACTTTACACGTGATAAGCAAAGATGCCATTTCCTCAGCCTGTCCTCCTCTTTCAACTTCTGTGGAAACCCAACTGATGTGGCGGTCAAGGGTGTGCTCCCTTCAAGTCCAGAGTTCCAAATCTGCCTCATAGACGTCGATATATAAGAACATCTGAAATTTTGGATGCTGAAAAGCTTCGGCTTCCGATTTTTCGAACTTCCTGCCCAAATTTCAGGTCCAAACAGCATTAATTGCGCCCCCACCTCTGCCACATCTTTCATCTCCATGTTGGAACCAGCGTTTTCTTGAGTTAATACATTTGCGACCGTAGCAGAGCTTGAAAGGCAGCTTTGCCGCAATACCGCGGTGTGATGAGGTGAAGCATATTGAAAATCTAGGGACCACTTCCAATCGGACGTTGACTCTCTTGGCTAAGTTCGACCGTAACGGAGCTTGAAAGGCAGCTTTGCCGCAATACGAGTGTGTAATGAGGTGAAGCATATTGAACATCTGAAGGGGTGACTTTCAATCGGACGTTTACTGTATTTGTTTTTGGGAAGTTCGAATAGTTCGAATAGTAAAATTCCAGTGCGAATCGAATCGAATAGCAAACACTATTAGAAAAATATTCGAAATTTCGAATATTCACACACCCCTAATATTTATATATTCACAGACACAGAATGCTCTTTTGAATAAGGATCTGGAGGAACAGTCTGTGGGATATAGAACAAATACTTATTGCGCTGCATGAATAAATAAGGCAGACATTACGCTAACAAAATTTCACTAATTATATGTTGCATGTGTATTGCAATACATCTACAAATAGAAGCCACCAACTTCCCAAAGCACATTTCCTTGGCACAGATTCTGAAAGCATCACCAGCTTCGAGAGAAGCATTGTGAAAGTGTTTGACTTTTAACAAAGCATCTTTTTTTTGCACTGAAGCCCACAACTGACAGGCACACCAGTGCACATTTTGGGGACGTCAAAGCCATCCTTTGAATTAATTTAACCTTTTCAACCCAGAGGGAGATATTCTTCCCGATTGCTATATGTGTAACATGGCCTTAGAAACCAATGTCACAATTTTACAGAAGATTTGCAAAATTAAAAAAAAAAAGTGGTAATCTCTACCACCACAAAAACTCAAGTAGAGCACTTCTATGGCGTACCTACTATGTACCTATTTGGTGTACCTACAAGTGGGAATATTTTCCACCAGTGTACTTCCACAAATCTAGCTTGAAAAAATAGCGCTTGATCTGTGTTACCTTTTCTTCGTCCCGTCCGTCTGCGCTCTGTTTTTACCCATTAACTAGCCCAACTTTCAACCTGGCTGAACAAAGAAATCGGATGTTTTCGCAGGAAACACTAACGTCTTCCGAGAAGACTATATATTTAACACAGCGCTCGTGTTGCGCAGTCTCTTCTTTGTGTCTTGTTTTTTGCGCTGTTCAATATGAAGACTATCTATAGTTAAATCACATGAAGTGCTTGAGAGTGCTTCACTCACAGTGAGCCCATCTCAGTGATGCATACTTTGAAGCTTTGAAAAGCTTCTTAGCTAGGAAAAAGCATCATTTATTTGAAAATACCTGCATATTGAGGATATGTAATGGCTCTGCAGCATTAGTGTAGTAGAGAAGCAGATAGGGTACATGTATAATGAAGTAGCAGTGTACCAGTTGGTGGAGAAGCCTGCTTCGGGCATTATGACAGATTGGTGAACAGTTCTTGGGATTCCATTTTAGTGCTTTCTGAGACCGCAGGAACAAGTCCAAATGGTCCTGTGGTAATAAAAAAACACTATTCTTTTTCTTTTCTTTGGTGCATCTGTTGGGAAGTGGGAATCTTTCCCACCAGTGCACTCTCACAGATGTGCAAAAATCTGAAATTTTCACAGGGAACATTCATGGCCATACCTTGTGGAAAAACCATGTCTGTAGATGCCTCAGACATGCATGAAAAATTTACCCATTAGAGGATTAAGTGGCAAGACCGTCGAAGTCACTGGCCTAAATTAATAAAATAGCAACGTATGCTGTGAAGTAACCAGTTAAAGGTGTATATGTGTGGGTGTGTGTGCACACATACACACATGAGCTAAAAAAAGTGTCAGCGATAGCAGAGTCATTCAATTCTCTTTATGGTCACGAAACTGCACCGTCACGCTATGGGCGAGCTTCATACGCTGCTCGAAAATGCCGCAACGCGCCACCGCTGCTAGGGTGCCTTGATGTTCGCCGTCTACGTATTGAAATACTCGTGCAGTGCGAGACAAGCTGCTGGACATGATATGTTTAAGTTAGCGGAAACGTTGTCTCAGGACTAGGATGCCTAACAGATGTTGTGTGCCGGGGTGCCGTTTTGGCTACAAGGGAACCAGAAAGGTGTCGCATGCAGCATGCAGCAGCGCGAAAAAGGGAAGCGGGCCATACCGTGGTAGGAAAGTGGCGATTTTAACTTTGAGTCGAAGTATACACGTGTATGTGCGAACCATTTAGACGCCTCGGACATTGTCCCTGCGTATGACTTTAACATCAACGGCGACTCCGTGTCCCTGAAACGCGACAAACCAACGCTAAAGGCTGACGCAGTTCCAAGGATTTCTGAAGGACTTCCTTTGTATCTCACGATCTCGCTCATCGACAATGCGACCACCATGCAAGCGACCACGTGAGTCGTCCTGTGAAGAGCTCTGAGCATCGCCGACCCCTGTTTATACCGCATCGTAGCCACACGAATGGGCGTGTAGCAGCTCGTATTTTTGCCTATGTTTACAACTGGCACCGCTGGCACTTTGCTGCGAATGCACGGTGTTTAATTTGACGGAAATGTTAAAAAGTTGTACCTATCGTAGTGTTGTAGTGTTGAGACGAAAGGAGCTTGCGAGGCCGCAGCGGCCGCATTTCGATGGGGTCGACATGCAACAACACCAGTGCGCTGAGAATTAGGTACATCTAAAAGGACCCTAGGGGGCAAAAATCATTCAGAAGTCCCCCGCTTTGGCGTTCGTAATTATATCTTGGTATTCTTTCGTTAATCCCCGAATGTTCGTATTTTTTCGGCTGATATATCACCGCGAGCTGCATGTCTTGAGCTGAAGGAAAGATTACTTTTAAGGGCTCGTTTTTCTTTGTTAGACACAATACTAATGAGAACTAAAAGACAGTAATGCCAAGGATAGTATAGGGGATGTTATTTGTAATAATTGGGATATAAATGTGAAGAAAGTAAAGTGGATGAAAATATAACTTGCCACCGCCCGGGATCGAAACTGCGACCTTCGAATAATGCGTCCGATGCTGGTTTTTTTCCTCCCGGGTGCTCATTTTAAAACAGAAAACGTGTTCAGGAATGTATTTATGCATTCCGAGTGCTAAAAGTAAGAGTGTGAAAGCAACGCGATTGTTGCGGAAGTTTAGAAAGCTAAAACACCGAGGCTGTCCCACACACAACCCCAGCGATAGCAGCGTCTGCATCGCATCTCAAGCACAGCTGCGCCTCTGGCGGCGGCCGCTGGCTCCATATGAAACTGACGTGGCAGTTTCGTGACCATAAGAAGCATCGAATGACTCTGGCGATAGTCATCTTTTAATTCGCACATCTTATTTACAATCAGACATGGGAAACCATTGACTTGTAAATTATTGCGCTTTATCCAGACCTCAAGTAAAAAACTATCATAGTCCCTTATGCATTTGCCCTCAGACCACTTGAAGCTGAAAGCCATCTTTTTCTTCTCAGTCAATTGTCCAGGCTATGTTCAAGTCACGAGGCAGTGTGTATTGTTCTACTCACACAAGTTGCCAGCCACAGAACAAGGGCTCTTATGCTTGCTAAACAGGTATAGAGGGACACTCAAGAGAAACATGCAGTTCAGCCGCACTGGAAGAAGGACCTTCAAGAATGCATGCCGTTCTTGTTTAGTGCAAAAAAAAGACCAAACATTAAATACCACTTTCTCAATTTCTCTCACCCCAGAGTTGAAGCAGTGTCATCACGCGTTTCATTGCTCTTGGCAAACTGGAGCGCACATCATGACACGTCATCGCATGTGTAAACAATCACCGCATGGCTGCTGCTTCCATATTTGCCACGATAGATGTTGCTGATGCCGAGCGGTGTCTTTCGTTTTCCTCGGCCCATGTGATACCTGGCAGCGCATTACAAGATGAAGACGTACGAACTAGCTAGCCTTATTTGCTGAACCATGCAACGAAGATCTTGCCACAGAAGCAGGATCGAATTTTAGCAAATTCAGATAAACGGAGTGTGAAATTATCTTCCGGGCTCAAGTGTAAAGTGTTTCTGTGTACGACGGTGGGTTGCCACCCGGCCACACTTGAGAGAAGGCGAAGCCTTGTTTTTGTCCATGGAAGGACTGGTGTCCAGTTGCCGGATGCTGTTAAAGTACATTTGAGGCGTATTTCATTGAGTTTTTATTAACAGTGATGAAAAGCTCTCAAGAAATCGTGGCTAGACTGTGTTTGTTTCTAATGTCACAAATGTCTAATACAGGAAATTCAAAGGGGGTGTCAGCACCTATCCCTCAGTTTTTCGCTATTTTCTCGCTTGTTAAACCTGTGTAACAACAAAATAGAAAGTTGTTGGGCAAGTTGGTTTGTATTCATACTTGAAGAGGCACAAAAAGACTACCACTAATGAAAGACTGAAAACAGGACAATGCTGTTAATGTTAATGCGGACAATGCTGTTGCTGTGTTAACAGCAAGGATGGCATGACTATGATCGTAATAGGATTGAAGCTCAACTTCTTGTTTCTCTTCAGTGTCCCTTTCAGAGTTTTTTTCACTTGAGAGAAAACGACTATCCTCACCAAACTTTTATTCCTTCAGCATCGTGTTTTCTCCATTCATTCCATACATGCCTCAGAGAAAAGCCAGCATTGTTAAAAAAAAACTAGCAGGCTCTTCAACAAGCAAAACCCGTCCAAACAGTGCGTTCATGGAGTAGACATGCCCATAAATGTGCCATAGGCATGGCATGAATACACATGTCAGAAGTGAAAAACAAAACAAATATATATCCAAGCGCTGACAAAGATCGTGGTTAAAATTGGAACATTCCTAGGGATCACGTACACAAGGCAACTTCTTACACAAAAAACCGAAATGTACAGCATAGAAAACCATACAAATTTTTATGATCGCACGTGCGTATGTGTGGATACAGGGACCACATTTCAACAGTGATTGCACTCCAAATTCCATTTCTTCCTTGTCCCCCAATAATGAGCACTCACTGGTTAGATTGTTCTGCATTTCAAAATACAATCTTATTCTCAAATGTTAGCGATGCTCCCAACTATGCTTCAATGAAGAAAGAAGAAAGAAAATGCAGTCAGGTAAGAAATCACCGAATTCCAGCCCTTCAATAATGCAGTGCACGAGCCCCATGCTTTGCCAAGTGATGTGATGCACAATCTTAAATTGCGTATTTGTGCTCTCCAAAATAAGTGCACGCCTGCATACAAACAAAAGCGACTCAGCAGAGTTAGTGAAGCACACAGAAAGAGGAGATATTGCCATGAGGCTTCGCTTCCATTTTGCCACAACTGTGTCCCTTTAGACGACTGCAAGCAGAATAGACTGTAACAAAAAGACCATCCCAAAACACCCACCACAGTGTCATAAAGTACCTTTCACAATCATTTGAAAAAGTTAAAAATCATCTACTTCAAAAACAAAGGCATTCCTTCTACAAATGGGCCATTTGTAGCAAGAAAAGTCTTGATTCAACTCGTGGCCATCAAGGAGAGAGACCTACAGTTGCTATGATGGTAGGACCAAGGCATCAGGCCTGAAGCAGTTCTCGTACTACTGTAGCTTATAAAAGGCCTACTTCTATGTACAACAATAAGTTTAAGCAGACAGACAAACAAAAGGAGAAAGCTCCCCAAAAACCATCACAAATGGTCATCACAAACCACTAATATAAGCTTTTAAACAGCATTTACTACAGCACGCCACCTCATCACCGAGGTTTAGCGCAGAACGGAATGGCAGCAGCATCTCCATGACGATAGTGGCAAACGGCATTGCCCACAGTTGGGAGATAAGATACGCAGTACTATATCCTACACCAAACCCAAGCAGTTCATAAGAGAGATCCAGAAAGCAATTTTAATCACCATTGTTAAGGCAAAAGTTGGTCATGGTCGGCGTGCAAGACCTTGTGGCACTGCACAGCCATGCAATAAGCAGCACCATTTATTTCATTTTTTTTTTGTTGCTAGTCCATTGAACACTGCCTCTGTTTTGCTTCATCTTCGCTGCAGGATACATACAATAGCAAGACACTCGTGCCACCATTTGGCTTGGCCTCCTGTGGTTGTGGCTTCGGATGGCAACCAAAGGCAGAATAACTTGATGTGTATAGACTTGAGCCCTGATTGTAGGAGAGATGGTGATCTAGGCATCACAAGTTCCACATCACGTTTGAGCCCTTGCAGAGTGAACTGGTGTTTCCGTTCAGTGAGCTCATGAAATCTCATTTAGAACCAGGCTAAAAATTGCAAAATATCATACAATTACTCATCAATGCTGCAAGAGCAAACAAACTACATTTTTTGCGGTAGCAATCAAGTGAATATGCCATGCTTGTGTTGAAAAAGCAATGTTTTGCTCGTGCGGTATATGATACCTACAGCATTGCATTGTCGCATTCATAATTGACTTTTTCTTTGCTATTCAGCCCGTAAGGATCAAAATTGTCATGCTAGGCCTTGAAAAACAATCTTAGGCTATCAGGGACCTGGATGCATCAACAAAGTGATTCGCTTCAGTCACACGTGAAGTGGGAAGAAACGTGCGACCAAGGATTCTATTTGCATCACACAAGCACCTTTGTTGCACTCTCGCGAAGTGAGTGCCATAACTAACGCCTGTAGACAGCCAGCCTTTGCATATTACATGAATGCACATGTGCAAATAATTAAGACTAAAGTAAATGTTCACTGAAACAGCATAATGGTGTCATGCAGACAGCACAGTTTCAAGCACACTGGTTTTATCAAACTTTGATGAAATAAACCTACTACCAGAAAACACGGCAGAAAAGTCCCAAAACACTACCCTCCATGGGAGGGCAGCATACATAAAAGGAGAAAAATAAGAGCTCAGAAAAAATAACATCCCAAATTGTACCATGAGTTGAAGAAGTAGCACATGGAAAAAGAAATACTGTCCTCTAGTGGAAAAAAAAAAAAAGAACCTAGGAAAAGGCTTTGAAGAGAAAGGTACGCAAGATGGCTGCCAAGTCATGCACGTGACATCTGCTACGTTGGGTAGGCTCTCCTCCTGGCCAGGTTACCGCCAGTTGCCTTGTGACTGCTGTCCACCACCCTTGATGAGAAGTCCGCGGGATCAAACATCATCGGCATCGAAACAGCCTTGGCTGTGGGTTGCTGCATTAGGGACAAGAATGTGTCAATGCTCTTAGTGCCCCGTACTGACAGCACAAAACTCTGGCCACAAATCAGTCTTTCTACGAATGCAAGCTACCAGACAGGGAGTCCCAAACATGCAACCTGTTTGCCTTTCATATGCAGCCTGCCCATGGTGCTACCAAAAAATTAAACCCTTTTGCCCCTGCGCACTGCACATCAAAGCTCTACAGGCGGAGCACAGTTTATTTATCTGCGCACAAGTAGTGTTCTACCTGCCAGCCTAAGAGCGATACCAAAAGCGACGCTGACAAATGCAGAGACCCATAGAGCAGTATTGGGCGCGAGGACATACCGTGGCGCCGCCGTGCGGAGGCATCCCTGTGACGTGCAAGGTTGGATTGCTCCGCGAGCCCTCTCCTGCACAGCCCGCAGCCGCTTTCATGTCTCCTTTATTATTCTTGTACTTCGACCGAATCGGTAAAATACTGCTGCGGCTTCGACACTAACTGTACGAAACGCTAGATAACTGCTCCGAAAAAATGTTACAGTCCTCATAATGCCCCAGACAACGGCCCGACTGCCGGCGTCGTCTGCTACGGCCACCTATATGGAAGCCACCGGGCCCGAACACTCCGATTTTGTAAAAGGTAACGAGCCATTCTGTGTCGAATTGAAGCATCAAATGGGCTTTAGCGCGTGCTTGCGGCAAAGAAACATATTTTTGCTGCAAGAAATGCATGGAAACGTGCAACTTTATTCATTGTAGGTTTGCATCTAAAAAAACGGGCCGCGACTGACACGACAAGATTGCGCAAATTTAAATTGCTCTTTTGACGACATAGCCCTATGAGGTACGACGCAAGAGGATTTTCCACTTTGTGGGAAACAACCCAGCATGCTTAGACATGTGGGAAACAACCTAGCATGCAGTCACAACCTTTCTGATATGATTGGAGGCAAACACATTGCATGTGCGTGCCTCATTCAGAGTTGTAGCTAGATAACATTTCACATGAGCACAAGTTTCTCTGTGGCACGATCTTAATATTTATATGTTGCTCCTTATTGCGCAAATTTTCTATGGTTGTCACACAGTGCACTTTCGATTGCCATCGAGCTATATACGGATCAAAATTTTCTATAATTGACTCAGTTCTGCAGCTTCTACAAAGGGGCCAATCGCGATTGAAAAATACGGTCCGGATCGAGCTCGATTGCGATAGTAAATGAACCATGAGCAAGCCGGCCGTATTACTTTGCACACTTGAATGAGCATGCTGCAAGGTGTGGCTTGCCGTGATCTAAATGGCAATATTATGTTTCAGTCGAAATACCAGCGTCCAGCATTTACAGCTTCATCGAAAAGCAGTATGACACTTTACGGCTGGTGTTACAAGGTGAATCAGTGCCTGAAGATGGCGACGTTTTCACCTGTGGCTCAAAGCAACATAGAGAAGAAAAAGTGACCCTTGCTATGGGCTCATTCTACAGACATAATTTATAAGCAGAGAAACCCGCGAGGTGAAGCTGAGAGTCGGACGGAAACCCATGTGGTCGGGAAAACACATGAGGACAGCTAAAATGGACACCCGGGGAGGGGTGTCAGGCTGTGGTGGAAGTTACCTCGGTGAAACATGTAACTTTCAGCAAAGACTCAAGCAGGACATTTATGATGTAAGAAAGATGGTTTCATTGAATGCACTGGCTGAACACGCAGAAGCAATTGGCCACTACATAGACTGGGATAGGGCAAAAATAACGGAAGGAGAAAATAACTGGATTTCCCGGCTTTATCTTGAATCTCTGACAATCTAGACAAAGGCGCACACGCTTAATCGTCATGACGACAACTTCCCACACATGTCCACACGATGCCTATGTCATATTTTAAAACATACATAACCGGACTGTTTGTGCATTCATTTTTTGTTGTGAACAAGGCTCCCGTGCGGGAGCTGAAAGGTCCTGCTTTTATGTCAACATTCGTGGTGAGTGTTCTTTTTAACCCCATGGGCTTGAAATAAAAAGAAAAAGAAAAAAAAGAGAAAAGGACAGGTAACAGCGGCATCATGCTCTTGCAAAGCAGGGTAGGGGTAAAAGTGAAATCTCGCGCCTAGCTCCTTCACGCATGTAGCACACCATGGCACGGAGCAGTTAAGTACCATGCCGCCGATAAGCTTTACTGCACTTTTCCGGATTGTGTAGCCTCCAAGGGTCCGCACACATGAAGTGAGAGCAAAACAGTGCTGTTCAAAAGGAAAAACGCCATGAAATCGCAGTTCAACCGCGATTTCAAACACTCAACCGTCCGCTTCCCTTCGCCAGAGCGAGGTGAGATCACGTGATCCAACCCTGCACGTCGCAGTGATTGCAGCGCCTGCGCCTCCAGTGGTGGGCCTCGCGCCCAATGAGAAAGAACCTACAGAGATAGCTGAGGATCAATTTTTGAATTGCATACTATGTGCCATGTAATGGCACTAAATGTTTCTACTGTTTGCTCATAAAGCTGCCTCAAATTACATCGTAGAAGGAATAAGCAGCAACACTTCTTAGTTCAGGCAGAAATGGAGTTCTAAACCAGAGGTGGAATGCTTTTAATTCTGCATACAAAAACACACCTTATCTGGCCTACTACCTCTATGCAACTATGAGACCTAGTTCTTGAGTTTTCAGTAGGGCTGTGCGAATATTCAATGTTTCAAATAATTCCACAGGACGAATATCTAAAACGCGACAAAGGTCAACGGTGCAATTTGGTTAGGGTGGGGTGGCTAAAACTAACGCTAACGTCGGTACAGTAGGCCACTGTTAAAACTTCCACCGATATCCTGGTTCAAAAGCGATCGTATGTTTCTTTCAAAGAATATTATGTCATTTCCACACGTAAAAAAACACACGAGAAAACTGTCAAGCCCTTCCCAACTTCACTTCCGAAACGAAGGCACGGACATCTTGCGTAGTCCGGTCAAGTACGCCGAAGCGCCGTAAAACGTCCCGACTTTGGCCCACGAAGCCCTCAGTGATTGGCTTCACAAGTGAAAATTTGTTCACGCTGTGCAGTCGCCACTGCCACACCACACCACTCATTCAGAAACTCCCATCGTTCCGGCACACAGTTAAAACGTTGCTGTGAACGGGTGCCCGAAGGTTTTTGGTCCCGGAGCACTCATGAGGGTGAAACACAACATTACTGTTGTCAGATGAGCCGTATTGCGCAACGATAAAAGAAAAAATAGCTACTGTACTCCCCTCTGTTAGCTGTTAAGAGGTTAGGAGTGCTGCTGCTGACTGGAATGGTGGCTCTTGTATCAACATGCCTGCGCGTCCATAAAAGCTGGAAAAAAAAATCCCTCCCGAACAAGCACATAATAACGCTGTCATCACGCTGTAGCGTCCCTGATTTTTCCTTTCTCTTGCTGTAACTGGCGGTATATGTTTCGTGTAAATATACTATTCGATATTCAATATTTTTGGCCACTATTCGACACTATTCGCACACCCCTAGTTTTCAGTCAAGGGCTACCAATGTTGGTCATGGTAGAGAGCACCTCACCATCTTCTGGGAAGAAAAATAATAAAGTGGATAGCAAAGAGTAATTATTGCTGGAGCCACCTCCATTGACTAAATTGACAAGCGCAGACTTCTATGTGCACATGTGCATGCGATTATATGTTGCTGGAATGTAAGTTATGAAGGCTGGGCATTCGGTGTTCGTACACATTTCAAAAGCAAAAATTCAAAATTTTTTCAATGACTTTCACAAGTCCCTGTCAAAAGATTTTCAAGGACACAGAGCAGCGTCCCCAAGCAGGAATATTTTACTGTTAACAATGTCCAAAGCACTATAGATCATTTTATTGCACTAAAATACAAAAATTATTCATAAAATGAGCAAAAGTTCACAATATTAATGCAGATTTTGGGACTTCCCTTGCATTAGCTAAGTAATGTCATTTATTTCTATTTTGATTTCTGCAGCTTTTGCCAAACTGTGAAAGTGATTTCAAACGACACCTCCACTTTAACTGAGTAGTGATCTGCTGAAAAGGTCAAAAGGGCAATGGTGGCAATGACTGCTTCGGCCTCAATGCCCTACACCTGCAGCCAGCTAAGAGGCTACCTCACCACTTAAGCAGCCACACCGGAGCAGCTTTCCTGCCTGCGTGACCACTGTGGCCAACCTTCTCACATATCAGCGTTCTCCTGTGCCACTGCTTTCCAGCCACCTAGTGCTTCTTGGCCCCACTTTACTTCTACCTCTATTCCACTTGTCTCCCCTTACCCACAGATGCTGAGCTGCACTCTCACAAGGGCTGCAGAACATCGCATCAAGTTCTCCTCCAGAAACACATTATAGGCAGGGACAAGGTGTGAAGAATGGGAGAGCCATCACCAAGTTCCAGTAGTATATGTCTCTTGCCCTGTTCCCAGGGCAGTTTCTATTTCCGTGCAAGTAATACGAAGGGAAACATGCACACACTCACGTCAGTGCATTTTTTCTAAAATGGGCAGTTTGCCAGATCACTGCTCATCTACCATAGAAAACAGGCCACATAGTTGATTTCATACAGCTCTAATCAAGAAATTCGAGGGTTTCCAAGAAAATCGAACAATATCAAGGGCCTTCAAAATGTAATTTTCAATTCCAAGGATTTCAAGGACCTGCATGCATCATGGGTACTTGATCCAGGAACACCTTGATAAATAGAGTATTTGTCCAAATGGTTGGGTTTAAGACTCCGATAATAAGTTGTATTATGCACAATAAGTGGTGTTATAGGTATACAGAACATAGCCCGCAGTGTTATGAGAGGGTAAATGGGTGTCACAAAAGAGTGCATTAATAGCAGGTCCTGCACTACAAGCAGTTACGATGTAAGTGGCCTGAGCTTTATATTATCAGATTTAACCTCGCATCCTCTTTAGTAAACCATATACTTTCAAAATGAAACATTCTTCTGCATGCAGTTGTGTGACAAAGAATGGGGTGCTGGCTGCACAAGTTTCATTGCCTGTACATGCCAATTACTGAGCAAGAAAAAGGTTGTTATTAACCTAACAAATGGCAAATTGTTTCTGCATAAAATCCCTTTAACAATGGATTTTTGCACGTGGCCATTA
This sequence comes from Rhipicephalus sanguineus, assembly GCF_013339695.2. Lineage (NCBI taxonomy): Eukaryota > Metazoa > Arthropoda > Arachnida > Ixodida > Ixodidae > Rhipicephalus > Rhipicephalus sanguineus. The sequence goes on from NC_051176.1 coordinate 30,991,889, forward strand.
CAAACATGCACTGAAAACTTTTTCAATTAAGGCTCACACAGGTTGGCGCGGTTTCTGGAGGCGGTGGGGGAACAGATGCAGTCTGGTCGGGCAATGGAGCAGGCGACACAAAGTCGTAGCCAGAGCTTCCATCGTGTTGGTCTGTGCAGAGAAAAAGAACGAGAAGAAGCCCTGCTGCTTTGGCATGCCAGGTGACATGCACATTAACAAGAAACAGAGGCCGTGTGATGGGCATTCCCATTAATTGTTACAAACAGATCGCAACATGCAATTTCACCCAAATGCCAGTGCTTGGATGGTGTGCGGGACTGAGATAAGTTTGAGGGCACAAGTGTACCCCATTCTGTTTGTCTACTGTGCAACACTGCAAACCTTAAGTGGAACATGCCATGAAATCTGCAGTGTGGGGTTGCAAGATTTGCGTCATCATGAGTGCCCACACTGTACTTACCAGCCACAGCCTGGGGAACAAAGAACTGGACGGGGGCTTGCGTAGCTGACTGTTCTGGAAACGCTACCATTGCAGGCGCTGATGGAGAGTCACCAGATGCCTTGCTGCTGTCTGGGTTCAGCACGTCCACGTAGTGCTTCCGCAAAGCTGCAGAGAACAATGTTGCATGCAGTGCACTGTCCAGAAAGACATGCTGATACAAATTATGCGAGCCCAACAAAACAGGGTTAAAGGAAGTTGTGCCAGGAAGCTTCCTTTTGGTTCTTTCTCTTAACTCACTCCAACCGTTCATGATTATGGGCATCAAGCTTGCTTCTCACGTGTTGCCACACCTTGAGTGCTACTTGAAGACTTTCTTGCCCAAACATTTATACCAATATGATCCCATGCAGATTATGCGAGGTATTTACTATGTGCTAACACTTTATTGTGTTCACGACGTGCAAATCAAATGCTACAAATGATGTTTGCTTGTAATTATTGCTTTGATCTTGGCATACACATCTGTCTTGAGAAATGTAAACATCAGTGTAAGTTATATTTCACAGTGGCTGCTGACAAGGATGAGAATCGTGCAGACTTATCAATGCAAGTACTAACAGTTCATAAAGGGTAGCAGTCACAATATTTACTAGTTTTAATCTGCAAAATAGAAAAGTGTGCTGCTTTACAGGCCCTTTTCAATACTTAAAGGAGTTGTTACTACGACACAACTGCTTTCACAGAGACTCCTTTTCTGTCTTAAGCATAGCTACCTTCCAGACATGCATTGCAAGAGGCTAAAGCCTGCCTGTAGCTCCGCTCGTGACTACAGCAAGGCAAGCTCGATAACGGGACAGACATGCCTCCAATTAAAGGGACACTTAAGTGAAACAATGATAAATTGTACTCTGAGAACTCTAATGTCGTTAATTTCATCATCATTGGTTTATTATTAATAGAGGAGAAAATCAAGGTCAAAGATGCATTTTTAAATTTCATGCCAAAATCTCCGTGCGTGACGTAGCGGATTTCAAATAGCATTTTTCATAGTTTGGCGACATTCGCACAACGAAATTTCCTGAAACTTGGTATGTTAAGTTTATGGCCTTCCTCAGAGGACAATGCGCTTCATACTTACTGATTAAGAACAACGTAGGACCTAGTAGACGCCGTCGAAATCTATGGCGTCAAGGTGATGTCACAACCCGCATTTTCTTTCTGCGTGTTTTCTCGCTTACCAAGTGTCTTCTTCCGGCAAGCATGGTGTTTTTGGAATTGTGAAAAAGTAGTATACGAATACGAGAAGAATCGTTTGTCTCTTTAGTGTCCCTTTAAAGAGGTTACATGACAAGCACACAGACCATATAAATGCGGCACACATTTACACAGCCAACAGAACAAATGGACCGGGGCACCACTAAACTCCACAACCATAAAACATTCACACAGAGCTGTGGCTTCCTGAATCCAGACTACTGGACAGGTATCAAGTACAGAAACAAACTATGCAGAATTGAAAAATTAAAACGCATCTGCCCCTTTCCTTCTAATCAACTATATGTGTGGCATTAGGAACATCAAGTGGGTGATTCCACGAGAGATCGAACATGCATGTCTGGTCGATATTTTTGTTTTGCCTGGGTTTCTTATACGTTATGCGGGCACATTCAAAGTGCACGGAACCAAAAATTTTATTTCCAAGAAACGCTCCCAGTGCACCAAAAAAATATTTGAAGGTGGCGGCAAGGGCGCCTTGTTTTTGCTCACTGCAATATTTTCGAATTTCACAGCCGAATTTAACGCAAACTATAAACGTTGTGTCGAGAATTTTTTCTGCAGATTTTAATACGCATTACTGTGAATTACAGCTATGCCTTTTTATGCCATCCTAAAGAGAAAAAAAATGTGAAAAAATGGTAAACAGGGCACAAGCCAAAAAAGTTTGCTGAGTTTGATGCGACTTGGCACCTTTCCTATTTCACACAGAAACTTCCAGACAGTGTCAAATACAGAAAAGAGCCTTTGCAACATTTCTGTGGAATATCGTTTTCCTACGGGAAGCACAAAAGAAGAAAAAAATAGTTAAAGAAGCAAGCTTTTCTGAAAAAGGTCATTTTCAAAAAATAAAATAAAAACACTCTGGTCTCAATTTTGACGACAATTTTTTTCGAAGAGCGCTTATGTCAGTGAAAACACGGTTTTAATATCATATGTCCTCATCTGCTTTGTTCACGAGATATAACGGGCCAAAATGACCCTTGCTGTGTGGGCTCACTTCAGTGTGATTGATGGTTGTTACCAGCTTGCATTGTGCGTAAATCTACAGGTTTAATTATTTTGCTGCAGTGAAACTTTGCTCTGGTCTCTTGTCAGAAAAGTGTATTCTCAGATTTTATTTGCGGCTAGCGTGTGCGGGGGTGGGCTGCTGCCACTCTCTAAAGGGCTAACGCGTACGCAGTTTGCAGCCTACACCCTCAACTTACCCCGCAATTATTCGCTAATCAGGAGCACGTGAGACACCGCGAGCACACGGTTTAGGTGACTTTGCCAAAACTCGCCTTGCACACCAAACAAAGCATCTGTATGCAGCGACAGGCCAGCTTAATCTGTAACTAAATGCCACAATCAGCAGGCGCGCTGTTATGCAGGTGCTTTCTCACTGCCTGCTTGCTTCCCTTCCATTACGCGCATTGTACACTCTAACCATCTTCCCCATTCGACGCACACTGTGCCTAAACAACATTTGTAAAAAGTTATCTCAGTCGTTTCCGAGCCGTTTATTTCGCTTCCCACAATCGCATGTTTTCGCCGTCGCAGATAACGTCTTCCTGTATCATCTCGACCTTTACCTCAGCGTTTCAGCAGCCAGAAAACGTGTGGTGCAGCATGATTAAGCCATAAGTGGCCGAAGCTGCCCAATTTATGATGTTTTGTTGGCACTTTACTAAAGTGCTTTCCCACGTCGGGAACAGCAGAGGTCACCGGTGGTGCCAGATGGACATTATCCTCAATTATGACGAGTGCGGCCCACAATTTAATTATCACACCACAAAGCATCTAGACACTCTTGGTCATAAAATGTGTAACCGTGAGCAGTTCAGGAAACTCATTCATGACAGCAGCGCAGAAGTGAGAGAATGTGTGCGGCACTGTTCAGTATAAATGCTTTGACTTGGTCTGGCTGTCTACATCACGCGATGCGCGCGGCCCATGGCTAGGCCCGGGTATTCTGTGCCGATTATTTACGCGTTCACAAAAAGAAGATTGCTGAGGAAAACATTTTCGTTACGTAAATTTTTTTTCGTTGCTGTTTTTGTTGTTGCCTACCTCCAGAAGCTACTGCCATAGGCTGAGGATCTCCGCGACACCTGCGAGGTCTGCTAGCATTGCTTTACATGCCTCAAGGAAAACCTGTCTACACCTATGAGAACCGCGATCAGGTAGACCAGGCATTTCTTCAAGAAGAAGAAGCGATTGAACAGGTGCACCCACCCCTCCTCTGATGCTTGTAGGCGAGGTTGTAGGCTGCACACTGTGTACACGTTAGCCCTTTAGAGGGCGTAAGCAGCCCACTTTCGCACACGCTAGACGCAAATAAAATCTGAGAATACATTTTTGTTGATGACAAGCCACCAGAGCGAAGTTTTACTGCAGCAAAATAATTAAGACTGCAGATTTACGCACAATACAAGCTGATAACAACCATCAATCACACTGAAGTGAGCACACACAGCAAGGGTCATTTTGGCCCGTTATATCTCGTGAACAAAGCAAATGAGGACATATGATATTAAAACCGTGTTTTCACTGACATAAGCCCTCTTCAATAAAAAAACTGTCGTCAAAACTGAGACCAGAGTTTATTTTATTTTTTGAAAATGAGCTCTTTTGAAAAAACTCGCTTCTTTAACTATTTTTTTTTCTTTTGTACTGCCCGTCGATCTTCCGCAGAAATGTTGCCAAGGCTCTTTTCTGTATTTGACACTGTTTTGAAGTTTCTGTGTGAAATAGGAAACGCACCAAGGTGTGACACACTTATACCCCTGTCACACAGCCACCACCAAACTCCGTTTATCTCCGTTCCGCATTGAACTCCTTAATGGAACTCAACCAGAATGGAGTTGTGGCCGTGCTACACGGCTCGGTGCAAGCTTTCGACGGTTGCCGCATGGGGCAGAAACAGCGCTGCTGAGCTCGTCGAAACGTCAGATTTTTTGCCTGTGCAGTCGCCTTTAAAGCAACAAAAACGTGTTTTTGTGTGTTGATGAAGTGCTTGGAATCATCATTGCTGTTACAGTGCTTGTGCGTGCGCCTAACAGGTGCAGAAACAAATACGGCGCGACACTTCACAGCGGCGGCTTGGCGAGGCGTTGGTGTGGAGAGTAAAAGCACTGATGTCCGAAAAAATACAACTAAAACTTACACTACGGGGCGTGAAATGCTACGCAAAGAAAGAGCATAGTTTTTAAAATTATAATTGAGCTCATTAGGACGATTTTGCTAGTGCGGTTTTCAGCATAGCAGTAGCTGGCTGGGAACCAGAGTACACCATCGAGCAGGAATGGTCATTACTGAACTCCCTCCACCAAAAGCTCCATTTAACTTCCTCAGCGAAATGGTGACCGTGTGACATGAATCCTAACTCCCTAGTGGAAAAGACGAGGGAGTTAAACGGAGTTCACGGGTGCCCGTGTGACAGGGGTATTAGCAAACTTTTTTCATTTGGGCTGTGTTTGGCATTCTGTCACACTTTTTTTTTTCCTTTTGAGGATGGCATAAAGAAAGCATGGATGTAATTCACAGCAATGTGTACTAAAACCAGCAGAAAAATTTGACATGACGTTAAATTCGGCCATGAAATTCCGAAAATATTGCAGCGAGCTAAAACAGGACGCTTGCACGGCCCCCTTCAAAAATGTTTTTGTGCGCTGGGAGCTTTTCTAGGAAATAAAATTTTCGGTTCTGTGCACTTTGAATGTGCCCACATAACATATAAAAATCCCAGGCAAAGCAAAAATATTGACCAGACAGGCATGTTCAATCTCTCGTGGAATCACCCAAGTGACATACATGTTGATTATCTGTGCTTGGGATCTTTGATTTTTATCTACCTACAAAGAAGATTGTTTGGTTTCCCAAAAAACACAATAATAGCAAGCGCTGTGAGTGTTAGTGTTACTTGCAGCCTTGGCATGTAACATCCTTTAAAGGGGCCCTCCAACACTTTCTGAACACGGTCAGAAAATGCTGCCAATCGGTAGTCGAGGCTCCTGTGAACATCCGAGCCAAACATTATAGCGCAGCATGTGGCATGAAATTTACAATTAAGTTTAAGTCAGCTAGAAATCACTTGCTCTTCTCTCGACAAATGATGCCATAAGCTCAATTTTTACTGAGTCATAAATCCAAAGTCCACAGCCATTGGCCGATTTGAGCATCGTGAGCTGCACAGTTGGCGCAGTTGCCGCGGGATGCGGCAATGCGCCTGCACATCCAGCGGCAAATGCGCCTGCACCGCACTCTACAGTGCTAGAATTACACACGGTACAGAATTACACCAGTACGCTCATGATCACACCGAAAGTGAGTCGTGCATTTAAAGAAAAAAAAGAAAGAAAAGAAAGCGCTCAAGGCCATGAAGTATGCTGACGTACGAACATAGCTTTTTGCCCCCTTGACAACCACCCCGACCCCCATGTAGCTTTCAGTGCGCTCGCTCTGTGATGAAAGGACAGAGAAAACGCTTAAGCGTGTGACAAACCCCTGTAACTCCGCTCGTACTTGGAAGGATTATAAAAATCTTTGCAGCAGTCGATTCGTGAGGACAAACTCTGATATTGATGTCATTCGATGATTACTTGGAAAAGTGCTTGAGGGCCACTTGAAGTCATAGGCACTGCGTAGTCGATGTAAACTTTGGAGTAGGCAAATGGCCGGTGAGCATCAGTATGCTATCTCATGGCACTACGGCGGTCAAAGTCAAGGCCCTCCTTAGGAACACATCGGGCGAGAATAATAAAGGGAACCGAAAGGCTCGAATGCACACTCTCAGGGCTAATCTTGTGCATGTGCACAAATATCGAGGAAGCTGACAGGAAGACTAGCACCACTGCAGCTCACTCGTAAAGCACTGCACAAGTGATATAGAAGGTCTTGTGGTTTTGGCTTCCACCTGCAGTGAGTCTCCTCTTTGCCCACTTTCATTTCCATCTTTCATCTACATATAATAGCCAACGTCCCCTATGCTTTCGATAGCTCCATTGTCTGTTTGTGTCACATACTAGAGCTGCGCTTCAGAAGTGTTTGCCAGACATGAAGGCTGCGGGATCGTATACCGGCCGCAGCGGCCGCATTTCGATGGAGGCAAGATGCTGGAGGCCCATGTGCTTAGGTTTAGGTGTACATTAAAGAACCCCCAGTGGTTGAAATTTCGGAAGCCCTCACTATGGTGTCTCTCATAATCATATCGTGGTTTTGAAATGTTAAACTAACCCCAACAATTATTATTATTATTAGAAGTGTTTGCCAAGTACTCACTAATCCACCACAGTATGTGCCTCATCTTTAGGAACAACACACAGATCATTGTGTTTCTAATGTAGAACTTCAAAAGTTCTTTCTAGAATCAAGAATGTAATTGTGCTTCTCTCTGAAAGACAAGATACAGTCAAACCTCGTTAATACGTACTCGCTTTAAACATACTAGCGGTTAAAACGTAGTTGTGACGAATGCCCGACTGAGTCTCATCCAGACTAATGCATTCGCTGACGCTTAAGCCGTAGTGGTTCGTCCTACGGCTACCGGTTAGTGCGTACCCTGCGTACCGGGATAACTTTATGTGCCATAAAATTTTACTGCGCCGCTGACATGTAGACACCAAAATGTGCCGCAATAGGTCTTCCATCTGTTCTAGAATTGCAGAGATCGGTTGATCAATGATTCCGACTTCCGTGGGATTGTGGTGATGCCTTTGCGGATAAGCATCGAGATAGAATAAAGGCGAGATGCTGGCCGCTGACGAACGTGGCAGTATGACAACCCAATCATCTTCAGCTATCTGCTCGGGCATGCATGTGGCTTAGCGCTAGTTTAAGCCTTCTGCATGCTTTTGATAGGCGACAACCTGAGCGCGCTGGGCCGCCGATCGCTGTCGCCTCGTGCGAGACTGCGTTCAAGTATGCGCCGCTTTGTAGAAACGAAAGCAGTTTGCTGTTGCTGAGCTGAGCGTCGCGGGTCGCGCGTGCGCCGAGAAACCTTGCTGCATTGACACTGTCACGCCAAGCGCGCGTGTACAGTACAGCAAGCGTAGTGCTGTTGTAACCATGCTGCACGCTTTTATTAGGCGGCCACCCAAACGCACCTCCGTCCACTGCCAGGGCAGCCAGAGCATCGCAGAGTCGCGGAATGCACATCGCTTGTAGGAAGCTCATCGTCGTTGTGATAACCCAACTAGCTAATCACCATGTCTGTGCACAGTCTGGAGCGGAGTGGGTACAAAGGACACAACACTCACAAGGCAAACGCACGCGTATGGTACAGCAAGCAGCTCGGCAGTGATAGTATGAGCTGAGTAGGCGACACGCTGCACGCAACTAGCCAGGGACAATCGGTTCCACGCGGCCGTACCGTGTTTCAATGAAATTGTCAGTTTTCGCTTAGGGGCAGATCGTGGTACAGATGCGCACACATGTAACGCAGACATCCAATACTGTCTGTTCTATTGTGTCAGTCGCTGCGTATCCCGGACCTCGCAATAGTTTCGAAATGCTTCTTGGCGTCGCCACAGCATGCTAACGGGCGGTCGTGCGAGAGAGCCAGATTCTTTTCTGCACTTTGTCAAAAAGAAAGAAAAGGCGTTGTGGTGGGTATTTATGGCAATATTTTCTGTGGCACTGTATTGATTTCTTTGTTGGTGGTGACGGCGCTCATCAGAAGATGCAAATTTGTACTTGCTGGTTAATGTGTACTACTGTTCAGTACGTAGTTATGCAGCATACCCGGCAGATACGTATTAACAAGGCTTCACTGTAGCGCAATAAGACTGAAAATATACTGCACGCAAGCTAATACTAGCTAGACAGCATCAATCACCCAAGTGTCACATCCAAGGTGCCTGAACACTTATAATACTTGCTACAGTAAAAGCTTGCCGATTTGACCATTGCTAATTTGGAAAATTGGGTCATTTGGACTCATACTCTCATCCTGGCCAGCATATGCATTAATTAATGGAATTAAACACTCGTTCATTCAGATATGTATACTTGGCTGCACCACAGTTAACTTGGATGATCCTTGGAGGAGCACAATGAGAGCAAAGTCCCAAAATCCGAACGAGCTGCTACTGTAGATGGAAGCAGCAAGATGGTATGAAACAAGGAGAATTTCTACAATTATACCTTGCTGACGCATGGAACTCACTGACATATTGCGCTTCCCAAGTGAGTAGGAGATAAAACCTGAGTAGGACATAAAGCCAGGAAGACTGCAGAAATGACAATTTCTAGTTTTCACATTTGCCAAAAAGGTTAAACAAAGTCTGCAAAAAATGAGGACACTCACAGCGCTGCTTGCTCAGCTGAAAGCGGTTCTCTCCTGGCTTGCTACTCACTGGACTTGGCTTACCTGAAAAAGATTAAAGGAAAAAAAAAAAAAACTAATTACCTCTCTTTCACGTCAACATACTTCTGACTCCTGGCAGCCAAAACCAAAGCCAGAAGGGGCACACACTGGGCATCTATTGTATGTAGATTCATCAATAATAAATAAATTTCACTAAAATGGATGCTTGGGCGAGTTGGTTCATACTTATACTTAGAAGGTTGAAATGACTCCAGCCAAGTTTATAGAGAGCCCGACACTTCCGGACTGATTCGGTCCCTTCCTCAGGGGGTGACTAGGTTGGTCATGGAAGCATCTCCCCGACTTGTTTCACCATGGCTCTGGATTTTCCTTTCCCTCACGTTTCGGAGGCCGCGAACGTATGCTGAGGGCATTGTTCCTAGGGGCTGGTTCACATTTGCTGGTGTGTTCTGAATGTACCAAGACTCGAGCAAGAGCCTCCTTCCCAGATTCCTTTCTGTTTCTAGAACAGAAGCGCCGTCGAAGTTGATCTGATGGTCGTGCTTCTCACAGTGCTCTGCAAGAGCGCTGCGTTGCATTTCCATCTTCCTGACGTCGTTCTATGTCGGCGCATTCTTTCTGGGAAACACTTGCTCTCGCCTATGCAGCTGGCTGGGCATTCCGAACACGGCACCTTGTACACTACGCCTTGGTGTTGCTCCCTCGAGGGTCGATCCTTTGGCCGCGGTAGCAAGCGGGTGAGCGTCGATGCAGGCTTGTGAATCACCGTGACCCCCTCTTTTCCAAGAATCCTGTAGAGCTCTTCACTGATGCCCGACACATATGGGATGACGGTGCGCTGGGTTGGCTCCTTAGATTCTATTGTGGCCGGTGGGGCGGCCGGGGAGGGGGTAGGGGTGTCACGTAGTGTGTCTTTCGTAGGTGCCTCTTTGGGGTAAGGTGGTTGTCCTCTCGGCAGACTGCGTGACACCCGGCGGATGAATGCTTCAGTGTATCCGTTCTTTAGTAGCTCAGTGACGACCCTCTCCTCTTCTCTCTCCCCCTCCGACATGCAGATTGTTCTTGCGCGTGAAAGGAGCGCCAAGACTACTGAAGCTTTGTGGGCGGTCGGATGACAGGACGTGAAATGCAAATACCTGCCGGTATGCGTTGGCTTTCTGTACACCGAGAAGGTCATGCACTCGCCCTGCCGTCCGACTGCAACATCGAGAAACGGAAGCCTACCGTCTCGCTCTCGCTCCACCGTGAACTGTATCGCCTGGTCGATGGAATTCAGATGTTGGAGGAAGCTGTCTACGGCTGACTTCCTTATGACGCAGAAGCAGTCATCCACGTACCTCACAAACACTTTCGGCTTGTCAATAAAGGAGCGTAGTGCCGTCTCTTCTATGTGCTTCACTGCGAGGTTCACAGCTGTAACTGAGATCGCTGCCCCCATCGCGGTCCCACTGGCTTGTCTGTAGAAATTCCCGTTGACGCTGAAGTATGTCCCCTTGAGCCAATACTCCAGTAGGCGACACAGTTCGTCGATGCTCAGGCAGCTTCTTTCGCCCAAGAGTTAAAAAAAAAAGCTGCTCGTGCGCAGGACACTGCTACCGCTATGGGTACACTGGTGAACAGGGACACGACGTTGAACGAGATGATGCACTCATCACTGCTCAATGTCGCATCTTTCATCCGCTCCACGAAGTGGCTGGCGTTGCGTATGTGGATTGGTGTTTTTCCTATGAGCGGCGCCAAATTCCGGTGGAGATACTTGGACAGCGCACGGAGTGGAGATGATGTAAAATCTACGATAGGACGGAGCGGGACGGTGGGCTTGTGGATTTTAGGAAGCCCATAAAATCCTGGTGCAGAGCCGTTACGGCAGATAAGCTGGAGGTAGGTGGTTCTTGCCTCTGGGTGCCTCTTAAAGATATCCGCCAGGAGCTTGTTCAGTTCCCTTTGGACTATTGGTGTGGGGTCTTTCGTCAGCTTCCCATAGGCCGGGCTGTGAAGGAGATCCCGCACTTTGTCGCTGTACGCCTCCCTATCGAGCAGAACCATTGCGCTGCCCTTGTTGGCCGGGAGGATGACAACGTTCTCATCATTTCGGAGTACACGGATCGCATTATTCTCCTCCTTCAATAGGTTCTCCTCCAGCCAGCTATATAGGCGAGAGCAAGTGTTTCCCAGAAAGAATGTGCCAACATAAGAACGACGTCAGGAAGATGGAAGTGCAACGCAGCTCTCTTGCAGAGCATTGTGAGAAGCCCGACCATAAGATTGACTTCAACGGCACTTCTGTTCTAGAAACAGAAAGGAATCTGGGAAGGAGGCTCTTGCTCGAGTCTTGGCACATTCAGAACACACAGGCAAATGTGAACCGGCCCCTAGGAACAATGCCCTCAGTATACGTTCGCGGCCTCCGAAACGTGAGTGTCATGGTCTCTAGATGGTTAAACACAACACAGGAACACCGAGGATAACGAAAAACTGCTTTATGCGAGAAAACCACTAAACTATTTACATAAGAAGTATTGAAGAAAGCCCAACTATATAAACAAACATCCCTTGTGCACACTATCCCAAAAACTAATAAAAATATTTACAGTTTCATCACGGGTTACTGGCGTTGACGTGGCAGCTCCGGTGCTGAGGCGACGACTTGTCGTGTCCGCGAAGTGCGTTGCTTCACCGGAGCACGACCGTCTGTTGCACCGTCGGGTAGCTGCAGTTACCGGTCCACGCCACGTCAGGTACTTGCTTTAGCTGTAACGCTCGTCGTCCGGTGCGCGACCCACGGAGCATAGCCGCAGAACATCTGCGCGTCCTCAGGAGAAGGGTCTCGCTGATGCGCGCTGGTAGCCCTCCTGGTCACGCCTCCCAGGTCACAGTACGTTGCTGCGAAGGCTGGGGCACATTTCCAGGAGCTGTGCTGGCGGACCTCAGGCGAACGCCTTGCCACGACCACCGCTCGTCCGTGCCTCTGCCCGTTCCAAGCGCGCTCTCCTTCCTCCTTCTCCTCGCCGGCCACGTCCCCTCTCGTGCCTGTTCTTCCCCCTCTTCTTTGCGTTCTTTTTTCAATTCTCCTTCAACATATGGTCTTCTTCTTTCTCTTTACTCTATATTTCTTCGTTTGACATCTGACTTTTCTCTCATTTCTTCTTCCTCTACTTCTCCCTCTTCTGCCAGAAGTCAACAAATTCATGACAATGATACGCCCTCCTTTTGAAGAGTTTTTCGGCATGAAAAACTGCTCCTGACATCCCAGGGCCTTCCGTCGTCAATGTGTATCATAAGCACGTTATACGCGTCCTACCTATGCACTTCACTTCACTACCCGCACACACTCACATCACTATCACCACTCACTTCACCACACATCACGGCTATTTCACTAAACGTCACATCACATGTGTCGTGGACAGTTCATAGGTGACATAAAAGCACCATGTCACTGTGTCTACTGCAACAATTCCACCAAATGTTCACCATAACTGTAAAGTGACGTCCTAAACACACTCGCTTACAGTAGAGAAGTCACTATGCCGACTACTCAACATATTCGACAGTAGGCTGTCTCGAAAACTCTCGTGTTGCTAAACTGCATGAAGAAAGTACTCGAACATACAAGCAGGGTACCCTTAATTCTCTTAATTGTCACACTGCGACCATTATCACAATATTTCTTTTTCGCTTGCCCATCTACTTGCAACATCCCTCTACAAACTTTTTAACATCTCTCCGCAAACCCGGCCAGAACACTACTTTAGTTAATGCCATTACAGTTCGCCTCACTCCTTTATGCCCCTTGGCATGGCACTGCTCCAATACAGATAGTCTATACCTTGCCGGCACCATCAATTGCTTACACTCTCTACCTTTGCGCACGAACTTCCTGTACACCACGCCATTATTCAGTACGTACGTCACATCTCTTCTCGTTCCTTCACTCATTGGCTTCTCTCCGATCCTACGTACCGCATTTTTCAGTGTCTCGTCATTTCTTTGCTGCTTACCTAGCCCAGCTGTGGGTATGCCCAACTCATCCAGTGTTGCAGACGGGTTCACCTCCTGTCCTACCTCTTTTTTAACTAAAGTCTCCTTTGGCACCGTTGCGCCTCTTTTTGCATCTTTCGCCTTTCCTACGCGACCACGTATGCATGTACTAGGCATTTTCCATTGTGCCACTGGGTCGTAAACGGCTCTTACGCCTTTCACATTGCCTAACACCACATCATACAAGGGCTCTTCTAGACACAGTGCAGTTACACGCCCTGTGAAATATGGGGTGTCTAACCATATTCTGGCCTCCGGGAAATATCTCGTTGACCCATCTGCCAGCACTACTCGTGACGTTTTTCCTGTGAGCTCCCTGTCGTCGACCAAACTTCGTCTAACTAGCACCGTACTAGCACCAGAGTCTCGAAGTACCCACACATGTTTGTTGTTCACTGTCCCTTTGACAACTGGCATATTAGTATTTTTCAGGCCAGCTGCGGACACAGCTGCACTCACTACGTTCGGTATCTCAGTTTCCTTTCTGTCATCTTTCTGTCCTTCTCTATGAGCTATCACCGCTGATACTTGATCTCGCGGTTTCCTTCGACATTCCTCAGTCTTATGGCCTCTCATATTACACACCTGGCAATAACTTCTTTCCCGTTGTACACCGCATTCCACGAGACAGTTACGGGCTTGATGACCGATGCGATTACAGAGGAAGCACCGTTCCTGCATCTGCTGCTTTCTATGCTCATTGTTTCGGGGCTTAAAATTCGTCTCATCTTCCTCTCCTCTGATCCTGTCTTTAACCATATGTCCTAAATTACCAACCGCCTGAGCTTCCATGTATTGGTCGGAATATTCGGCTACCTCATCGAGTGATCCTAGCTTCCTCTCCTTTAGAAACACACATAGCTTCGGGTGACAACAAGCAAGAAATTGCTCCCTAACCATGCTGTCACGCACACCCTCATACGTTTTGGGAGTATCAGCCATCTCCATCCATCTGTCAAAGTAGTTAGACAAGCGGCCCACAAATTGCTTTCCCGTTTCACCGTTTTCGGGCTTACATTTCCGAAATCTTTCGCGGAAGCCTTCAGCAGTCAGCCTGAACCGTTGAAGCAGTGCTTTCTTGACTTTTTCATAGTCCATTGACTCGGAGGCGGGCATTCTTCGAAACACACTCAAGGCTTCGCCTACTAAACAGAGACTAAGTGCCGTCGCCCACTCGCTTCTATCCCAACCTTGTCCCATAGCAATTCTTTCGAACCGGTGTAAATAGGCATCTAAATCATCTCTCTTCTCATCAAATGGAGCCATTAACTTCCGCGGACAAATGCTCTTAGCTCTCGGCGACTCCCTTTCGCTAGAAACCGACGATCTACTGTCATCATCTCTGGGAATAGATGCGTCTGCCAAACGCAACTTTAAGAGAAGAATCTCTTTCTCAGCTTCACGTGCCTCGCGAGCTTCCTTTTCCGCGCGTTCAAACAAGCTTAGCGACTCCTCTCGGCTGAGTCCCAGCGCAGTAGCGATTCCCAACAATTTTTCGTAATCCATGCTCCCGTGCTGTGAGAGACCAGTTGGGTAGGATAATCAATCCTGGCAGGCTCGCCAATATTTTGTCATGGTCTCTAGATGGTTAAACACAACACAGGAACACCGAGGATAACGAAAAACTGCTTTATGCGAGAAAACCACTAAACTATTTACATAAGAAGTATTGAAGAAAGCCCAACTATATAAACAAACATCCCTTGTGCACACTATCCCAAAAACTAATAAAAATATTTACAGTTTCATCACGGGTTACTGGCGTTGACGTGGCAGCTCCGGTGCTGAGGCGACGACTTGTCGTGTCCGCGAAGTGCGTTGCTTCACCGGAGCACGACCGTCTGTTGCACCGTCGGGTAGCTGCAGTTACCGGTCCACGCCACGTCAGGTACTTGCTTTAGCTGTAACGCTCGTCGTCCGGTGCGCGACCCACGAAGCATAGCCGCAGAACATCTGCGCGTCCTCAGGAGAAGGGTCTCGCTGATGCGCGCTGGTAGCCCTCCTGGTCACGCCTCCCAGGTCACAGTACGTTGCTGCGAAGGCTGGGGCACATTTCCAGGAGCTGTGCTGGCGGACCTCAGGCGAACGCCTTGCCACGACCACCGCTCGTCCGTGCCTCTGCCCGTTCCAAGCGCGCTCTCCTTCCTCCTTCTCCTCGCCGGCCACGTCCCCTCTCGTGCCTGTTCTTCCCCCTCTTCTTTGCGTTCTTTTTTCAATTCTCCTTCAACATATGGTCTTCTTCTTTCTCTTTACTCTATATTTCTTCGTTTGACATCTGACTTTTCTCTCATTTCTTCTTCCTCTACTTCTCCCTCTTCTGCCAGAAGTCAACAAATTCATGACAGTGAGGGAAAGGAAAATCCGGAGCCATGGTGAAACAAGTCGGGGAGATGCTTCCATGACCAACCTAGTCACCCTCTGAGGAAGGGACCGAAGCGGTCCCGAAACGTCGGGCTCTCTATAAACTTTTCAACCTCCTAAATCATTTCAACCTCCTAAATCTTCCACCCAGCCAGGCAGATTTCTGTCGAAATGTTTATACTTATACAGTAGAACCCCGCTGTTACGTTCCTCACTGCTGCGTTTTCCCGGCTGTTACGTCGTTTTCCGCCGGTCCCGGCATAGCTCCCATAGGATACAATGTATTGGGAACCCCGCTGTTACGTCGTAACTGTCGGACCGTTCCCGTATGATACGTCGCGAAGTGCGCCCGGAGCCGACCGAGTGACTACCAAAGAGAGCGGCCATGGTGCATTTTCACGCAGCCTGGCCTCGTTTGACCGTAATATTAGCCGCATGAGAGGCGCAAGCAACAGAATCTTTCAATTGATGCAAACAAAAGCATGGCCTTCGAGATTCAAATTGCAAAGATGGCGTCTATGACGTAACTGCTCGCGAAAGCAAGGCCTTCGAGATTGGCATTTACTATTGACAAAAGCATAGCCTCTGAGATTTGCATTGCACAAACATGGCGTGTATGACGTAATTGCTTGCGAAAGCAAGGCCTTCGAGATTGGCATTCACTTCTGCCATCGCGTTGGCGTAGACTCATCATCATCGTTATTTGTCGGAGAACGGGAGGAGTTCGAGCTGGTTGGAGCTCGCATGGTCGTGCGTGCGGTTCGCGGTCGGACTCGCCGCGCCGGTCGTGATTGCGTGTGCTTAGTTCTTTCATGCCTACAGCTGTTGGTGTTAAAAAAATCACATACGTTGATTACATTTCTGTGGATAAGGCCGTCCTAAGCTCCGCGTTTCTATCCATCGACTAGATCGCGGCTGAGCGCGCCAATTTTCTTGCTGCTCGTAAGAATTGAAATAAAATTCTGTACCACTAAATATTTTGCCGTTTTTCCTGTTTTTCGGCTCTTACGTTTCCCGTCTCTTACGTTTATTTCCTACGGTCCCTTCAAAAACGTATCAGCGGGGTTCTACTGTATTTACAGCGTAAAAAGACAGAACACCCATCATGGGCGTGCTTGAGGTTTTAACATTTTTGACTGCGCTGTCACCACTGCTAAATTGTCCCTTTTGGCAACTTCTTGTCACGAGGCTTTTTCATCTCTTCATTTCATTTAATCATCTTTCTGTTGCTTTGATGCGTGCCATAAAAAGGCCTTGCATTCGAAGTAATAAAACAGTTGCAAGTTCAGTGCTGTGTCTGCGTGTCTCCCTGGGTGTTCTGTCTTATTGCGCTGTAAAAATCTTTCATCAATAAATTTCGTTTCCACAGTGCCACAGGAATCAGTGAATGTAAATTGACTGGCTCATCTAGATGAACTCACTTTCAAGTTTGCCAGCACTGTACATTTACAAATGCATTGAGGACACAGCACTTGGTTGCTGTATGGGAAGCTAAGCTCGTCTTTAAACTGAGGAAACTTGGAACTGAGAAGACAAAGAGCAGCTTACCCCCAAAACTGGTGTCCGAAGGTGGAGCTGCCATCCGACTCTCCGCTTCACCTGGCGCAGCGTTCTTGTCGACCCAGCACTTCTTCTGCTCATCCCAGACAATCTGTGCATGCGAGACAGTAGAGCCATAGCTAGTTGGATGAGCCAGTGCAGATGCATATTATATTAACAACGCGAACTCACAAAGTACAGAAAGATAACTACAGACAAAACACGACCACTGCGTGTTGTATCTTTAGTCCTTACACGTGCTTTGTGAGTTTGCACTGTTAGTATATAATATGTGAGACAGCAAGACAATGGTGAGCACCGTAAAGAGCACAAAGGAGCTTGCAGGCCACCACCACCCCAGCAAAGGGCATGCATGCCAGGCAGGTAAAGCAGAAGGTCGACCGAAGAGCCACAGCTAGTGCGAAAGGCAAAAGCACGAAATCCTACATATAACATCAACAAGAGCGTGCAGGCAGCATGGTGTGGTGCATCAGCTAGAGCAACAATACATGCATGTTTACGTAACTTGACTGAATAGACAAGACACACAGCATTTTTACTGGCCTGATATAGGGTGCAAGTGCACATCCAGTAATTTGCTACAGCTGATTCACAGGAATGATAACAACATGGGAAAATTATCTAGCCAAATGCCTCAGCAACAAAATCACCTGTATAATATAACAAAGGATTCCTTATGGGACCCGACTGTATTGTGAGTGTTATGATGGACGACCCTTTCAGTGAAGTGGCCTATATAACGAAGTACTTTGAAGGTACCAAGTGCATTGTTATAAAGGCACTTGGTTATATTTGTGGACTAAAAAAAAATTGAGAAGCCAGTCCACCCTGTGAAGGTGGATGACCAGGTCAGCACACGACACAGGTGACACAGAATTTCGAACCATAGCCCTGCAACTAAATCCGATACGTTTGTCCAGAAAGTCCCTTTTGAATTTATCACACACTCCTTTTAAGTTTCCCATTTGAGCAGCATGCATCTTTTTGCCGTGACATGCATTGAGTTGTTTACTGTGTGGCACACACGTTGGTGTTTGAAGCCCGTGTTTCTGCTCGGTAACGAACGGAATGCCCTAGCCCATATCCAGCTTCACTATTAAAAAAAACACAGTGGTGTTGATAGGTTACTAAGGTCAGGTACACCTGTGAATTCACACAAGGTCCACAGAATGTGGGATACGTGAAGTGGTCAAGAGTGGTCAGACAGGCGATATTATGAAGCCGATATTTTGACAAGGGTACCTATCTGGGGAAAACAAGCATTTGCTCCAGAGACATCCCTAGTATAACCAGTCTTGTAAACTAACATGGCACTACCCAGTCTTTCAAAGGATACAGTAAGCCCAGGGAGAGATGCATAAAAGAACATCCACCTATGTCTGCGCCCTGCCAAATTATTGCGTCTGGTGAATAAAGCCATTCAAATCCCAGCACTTGCATGAATGTATAATGCAACCAATCGTATAATGTGGTGCTCGGCTTTCTCAAGCCTGAAAAATATGGATGTAGTGAAATCTTTACAATTTATATATATAGACTGAACATTCAGAATAATCCATACAGAATAATCTATACTCCTAACCAGCTGCAAAAGACATTTATGCGAATAACAACTCATTACCTCAAATGTAAAGTGATTCTAACATTTTTCACTAAAACAGTACATGAGTGTACATACATGCAGATTGTTTTCTTACATGCAGTGATACTAGCTGTCATGAATTCACAGCTATGCACTAGACAAACTCTTTCACAAGACAAGCCCTTCTGCACTGGGACATTTATGAACGCTGCTACAGCAGTGGCAAAATAGGCATATCCCCTAACGCATGTATTTATTTGTGCAGTGTTTATACCTTTTTTTTTCTTCGAGTTTTCCATTAAGGTACGAATACACTGGCGGCGCGGCACTCTCCCGCATGCCGCTCACGAGGCGGCGCTTTTCTCTCGTTCTCCTGCGGAGTGCCAACGCTTTTCTGCCGCCGACCCAATCACTCCGGGACCTATTTTTGCTGCTGCCGCCGGCAGCCGCGCAAGCAAACCGCCAATCAGCGCCTGATTTTTCTCCTCTTCCTTCTCACATGGGCTGTCATCATAGCAACCAGACATTGTTCTCCTCACCTGTGCCAGCCCTCTCCGTCTTTCGGGGAGACATCGCGAGCTGGCAGGCATGTGCGCCTCGACATGTCTACTCTTGTCTTGTGACTCTCGCACCGACAATGTGGACAGCGTGCCGCTGCTTGCCACGCGGAGGTTCCGACGGGCGGGCCGCGGCAGTGGCATGCTTTTCGCCAGTGTGTACGTACCTTTAGCTAGTCATAGTACTATGATGTTCAATTACCAAATACAGGGGTGAGACGACTGAAACTAATTGGGAGCAGTTTTTGGAGCAGCAAAATTTCGATTTTGGAGCAGAGGAACCTTGATTTCGAGCACTGAGCAGCATTTATTATGTCGTCATAGGAGCTTCAAAAACAAGTTTGTAGCAACTTGGGGGGACAACTACATATTTTAATTGGTTTAGAATACACATAAAACTGAAACAGCTTTTGGAAAAAGTTTTTTCAACAGAATATCGGCAGGTAGGAACTACACTATTTTTTTACATACCATGCGACCTATCTAGCCCGTGTAACAAACGACATATGAAATAAATGAAAAAAAGGTTCTGGAAACTATGTTCACCTCAAACATTTGAAGAAAACAAAAACGATAAAGCATCACACTTATAAACAATTTAAAGAATAATTGTGATTGCACACGAATTGTAGCTACATAGCAGTAGGCCTTTGCCTACTGCTATCGGTGATATTATTTAACAGATTACTGTATTGGCTTTTTGTACGTCTGCCTCGTCTTTTATTTAGCTTTTCAAGCTTCCCAAGAGCTTCCTGTAGGTCAGCGTTACTTTTTGTCAGGAGAACATCACTATAGGCACCTGCAGCTTTCTGCTTGGCGACGCGGTTGGCATAGCGTCAAGTGTACTGCACGCTTTAACAGACGACAACAAAAGCGCACTGCACCGCCGTTCACTGCCACCTCATGCGGGACCACCTTCAAGAGTGCGGTGCGGGCACGGAGCAACAGTTCCCGAGGTGGCGAAACTGCGCTCGCTCAGGCGTCCTAATAAAGTCACAGAATCGGGCACAGCACTGACATGCCTTCTGTTGTGAGAGTCCGCTAGCAGAGAGGGAGAAACGCGTGTGTCGCACTGTCAGACGAAGCTCGCCGGCTCAAGGCCATTCTGCGCCAATTCGCAGTTCGCGCTTTACGCCCAAGTGGTGTTTCTTGTGCGTTCTCGTCGGCTTCATATGCTTCAATAAATTAACGGAAAAAATGGTGCCACATACAGGAAAATTATGTGAGTGAGGTATCTTGTAGAACGCGAAATCTATAACTTTTGGTAACGTGAACCCAATAGGTTAGGTATAACGTTTAAGGTGAAAGCCTTAGATGTCTCATCAAATGCAAAAATTGACCGTCGGTGTTGCGCGGTGGTGGCATCGACATGATGTGATGCAAAAAATCACCATCCCGTGGTGACGTCGCCACATAACGTTATCATGACGTCACAGATCACCAAAATTTGTGACGTCATCATGACGTCACATGGCGTGACGTCATAACATGACATTGTCACTTTGCATTGTCTCCGTGATTGGACCACCGATCACGGAGGCAGAGCAAAACCAGGTGAGGTGCAGCAAGGTTGTAATCTCTCCAATCCTGGAGAAAGTGCAAAACCACATTAGGTGCAGAAAGCTTTTGCACGGGGGTGGGGCAGGATAGACACATCAACTGAAGAAAAAGAAGATGGTTCGCCTTCTATTCGTCTTAGTCTAATGCATAAAGGATACCGTGTCACGAGGCGTGAGCTCTCGATCTTTCCTTCGTATGGCACGAGCCCACGCTTTCAACCACACCAAGTCACTAGGAACTTTGAAGGTTGCATACCCGCTCCTTGCAGGATGTGTACACACTGTTGCAGGTCAGCACGACACATTTCCACCCCATCCTAAAGGAGCACTGGTGGAAATCTGCAAAGTGCTCTCGTTTGTTCATGGAACAATACTTCTTTCTATGTGCCTTTGTTGTGGCGTGCAAAGCGCGCGCAATGTTTGAGAAGTCAGTTCCGCCAGCACAACGTGGAAGCCACTGAGCGCAACAAAAAGCCTGCAAATCACAAAGGAATGCGCGACAGCTTGCCCATGCGAACTGGGAACTTTCCCTCCCAGGGCCATCTATGCAGGTGTGCGCACAACATGCGAGCGAGGAGCCCATGCACGTGGCAGACGTTGTCTGCCGAGGGGCCACGACAAGCAGCTCGTTTTAAGCTCTATACGGCCTATAATTTGGGCATTATCTATTACTAACTGCAGCTAAAATATCTGCCACATCTATCAATTGATGTCACAGACAGAAATCTGTGAAATTTAGAATGTACGAAGCGATATCACAATTTTTATATGTTGCGTCCGTAGAAGAGCATGTGAAGGATGGCAGCACACCGGAAGCATCATCTGTAGTGCTGTGGCTAAAACTGCATTTCCTCCGTGACACTATTGCGCCGCCCGATCACACTGCAGCGGCTGAGCAGTTTCTCATCCTCAAATACTCCTTTCTCCGTGGGCGCGGGTGCCAAGAAACCTCGCTGCACTATCTCATCAAACGTGCGCGTATGGTACTGCAAGACCAGCGCCGTTGTAAGCGTACCGTATGCTTTTATTGGGGGACGATACAAACGAGCTTCGCATCAGTCCGCTGCCGCCTTCTCGTGCAAAACCGCTAGAGAAGTGGTTCTCAAACTTTCTGGCCTTGGGGAAACCCCACGGCTTTTCCAGAGTGCCGCAGAGCACCTAAGTTTTTCTTGAGCATGAAGACAATCGAAAGCGAGGGGGAGGGATAACGCCTCTCGGCGCGCACAACCACAGTATTAACACTGTCCCCGTTGGCCTGTTCTCTTTTCTTTAATATTGAAGGCCATCGCCATTGATGTAGAACTCTCGTGCGCTCAGTTGATGGCGTCACCACTCTCCGAGTCCGCAGTGCCAATATAGCCACCTGACGCATTTTGTCCCTGTTCCCTACCCGGCGTGTAGCTTGAAGTTGTGTTTGGTGAACGTCGGTGCGTGAAAATGGCAACGCAAAACGAGCCCCGCTTGCTTTTTTTGCGGCTACGGACAAATAGCAAACGTTCAGGAATACTTCAAACGAAGTAGTTTGTCATAATAGTAAAGACGGGGAGACGCAATACAAAACAGGGACATAAAGATGAGACCGACCACACAGGCGCACTCTCGCAACTGGAAGTTTATTGAAGAGGCAACACACATGGAGCTTACAAGCTGGGCACGTGGTGCAGGTTCTCTTGCCTATAAAAACAGAATGACTTTCCACATCTGATTTGTGAGGGCACATGCGTCATGACGAAAAAAAAATGGGGGAAAAAGAGAGAAAAAAAGGAAAAAGGAGGTGGGGGTTGTGCTGAGAATCAAAATTTAGCGCAGCGTGTTAATCAAATAGGAGCGCTCTTTCTCTATTAGAGCAATAGACTGACACATTGATCCCTGCATCTGTTAATATGGAACGCTTCGATTAGTTCACGAGTGGTAGTTCACTTCGGCGTGGCAATTCTTATGCCGCTAATCACATTTACTGCGTGAGATAAGAACTGCACAGTGCTGTCCGTTCGTCAGAAATATTCGGAAAATGCGTTGCACAAATAAAGAGTGTGGAGTACGACGTTCGTTTAGAAATGAGTAAGCTTTTTTCTTGGCATACGATAAAAAATACTTTTTATCGGCAGCCTCGCGCGTCGCTTGTCCTATGACCGGTGCGCATTAGCAGAAAGCTGGGATAGTTGAAATGACGTATTAGCAATGATAAAAAGATAGAGACCACATGAAGTGCCCGTCTCTTAGTTTTCTAGCGCTGTTAATACGTTGAACATTTCGCTAAATTATATTTTTGAACATGTACAACTGTGTTTTTCGTCTAGGTCCTCCGATCATAAAGCCCATCCTAAGGCCCCTCAGCCCGACAGGCGGTCTACGTGGAAAATAACTGCTAAGGCATTTGATTTCGTCTTTATGCAAGTTAATCGACGGTTAGCTCACGCATGTGCTACCACTATTCTCGATATGCCATGCTTCAATCATTAGGCGCGTTTCTTCATTTCTATGTCGGTACAACACTGCGCATTCATCAAATTTTGGTGTGCACTTACAATCTCGACAATGTAAAGATAGATTAGAAGGTGAGCGTCCTGTTAGCGATCTCTTATGTTCCAACAATCTCTGGTTGATGCATCGGCCCGTCTGTCCTACGTAGAAGCGGCCGCAGCTGAAAGGGACCTTATACACCACACTCGTACGGCAATCAGTGAATTTGTTGGTGTGTTTTACGAAACAAATATCGGTCCGCTTCTTGTCTTTTACTCGCTCATTCTTCCTCTGCACAGCGGCACAAATCTTACCTACCTTATTGGCAGCCGTAAAAACAACATTAACGCCGTATCTAGTTCCTACTTTCTTTAGCCTGTGAGATACGCGATGAATGTACGGTATACCTACGACACGTTTCTTCCTATCGCTTTCTGCAACCATGCTCGGACTTAACACAATAGACTTCTTTAAACGTTCAGCGACCGTGGCCACTGCATCACGAGGATACCCTACATCTAAAAGACGCGTAACCTGTGAGTTAAAGCTATCACTCATTTTGTGCTCACACGACTTGGTGAGGGCTGACTTAAGGCAAGACACGGCGATGCCGTTTTTTACAACCTTCGAGTGCTTTCCAATAAATGTTCAACAGTTGTGAGTAGTACTCGTCTGATCTGCCTCGCCTTTCTGTCCCTTTTATTGCACTTCACTTAATCAAGTATGCAATTGCAGCAGTATATTGTCAAAAAAAAAAAAAGAACACTTATAAGTTCTCACATGATGACGTACTTAAGGGGAGACACGGGTCTTTTTTTATTTCTTTTATTAGCTGGGTGAACTGAACGAAATTTAACAAACTTATCCAATTTTTTCTGCAGATTCCAAATCTCTAATTAGATTTTTGGTAGCTGCATTAGTACAAAAGATGTGAAATCTCTAAAAGCATATTTCTTACGGGAATTTTTGGCAACTTTGCTTTGTCAAACACAAACAAAGTATGTGGCAAGGCTGCCAGAGAGCTGGTTTAGCCGGTGATGCTAATCCGATTGTCTTCAACAAACTTTGAATGCAAAATAAATAGCCGTAAATGTGAGTGAAATTTTTTTGCTGCATACTATTTCTGATAATCGAGAATTATAATTTGGTGAACAACATTATAAGAAAATAAATAGCATCACCGGCTAGACCAGCTTCCTGGCAATCTTGCCACATACTTTGTTTTTGTGCTTGACAAAGCAAAGTTGCCAAAAATCCCCGTAAGAAATATGCTTAAATATGTGTTAGATATTCCATATCTTTTGTTCTAATGCAGCTATTAAAAATCTACTTAGAGATTTTGAATCTGCAGAAAAAGCTGCATAAGTGTATTAAATTTCATGCCATTCACCCAACTTAAAAACATTTTTTAAGACCCACGTCCCCCCTTAAAGAACGTTTTGCTTTTAGAGCAAAACAATCCTTGAAGTCACCAGTGTTGCATTGCTACCAAGTTAGTTAGCCAGTGTATGTATCGGCTGGCTACCATATGCTATAGAAAATAAGGGTCTGCGAATATTTGAAAATTTCTACTAGCAAATCGAATAGCATTCTATTCAATTCAGTACTCAAATAGAATAGTGCATATTAGAAATACAGAATATTTTTTAAATACTTTTCGAATAATAAGCACCGATTAAAAAACTTCAAGGGAACGAGACGTTGGAACAAAAAGGGGTAATGTTTCTTGTTTACTCATTGAATTGCCAAGATGCGTGTAGCTCAAGGTTTTACGGGACTATCGACGCTATATTAATCTAAGGATGAAGGCATTTTTGCTTATAACTCCAGTGTTGCTGAAGTGACCGAATAATCAATCCACTATCTTCATCATGACATTCATGATGATGTTGACTGTGATGAATATCGTTTCATATTTATATATCAGCTTTATGTAAAAGCTGTTCACAACGTGCCACCTTGAATATTGTAGTCACTGCAGTATTTCAACCTGCAGTTACAAAATATTTCTAAGACTCTAGTTGCTCCTTTATATGAGCTTGCTTCTGCTTACATAATTGTGGTATTTTCTTTTTCAATTAAAAGTAATCAATGTTGTTTTGTTAGAGCTTGTGAATATTTGTTTCAAATAAATGTTGTGGAATTATTTTGCTGTTTCGAAAATGGTTACATTATCATTCTAGAGCTGCATTGAAAAAGGCTGCCTTACTACTTGAAAAATATTCGAATAGTATTCGATTGCACTGCTATGTGCTCTTCTAACGAGGACAAGATGGGTATTGGCGATGAAAGAAAACACAAAGTTGGCTCAGATTTAGCGTAAAAAGTGTGCAACAGTGTCAATTCATTAATCTCACATGAAGCCACAACTGCTGCATGTTTCAAGAAAGCTACTGTATTTCATCGCATAACAATCACACTCGCATAACAATTGCACCCCTGAATTTTGTCATTATAACTTAATTTTTTTTACTTTTCCCACATAATGATCGCACCCCAAACTTGGCGCATCACGCCCATGATGTTTCTCGGGTTCCCATGAGAAAAAGCATGGCCTCTGAGATCGGCATTTGCTACCCAAAGATGGTAAATATGACATGTTTCAGAAATTGATTTTGAAGCACACAGTAAGTGAAAGTAAGGTCTTCAAGATCAGTGTCTGCTGTCCAGAGCCGTAGCGTTGGTGTGGGCTCGTATCATCGTCGGGGGTGCCTCCATGCTTCCCAGTCCGATATCATTGCCTTTGTGTTTCTTCTATTTTCGCACACGTTGTGTCTTCCCTTTAGCGCAGCTGCGTTTGTGAGCCTTTAATACCTTTCAGAGTTGGTGCCAACAGAATCTTAGATTGTACTTAGATTTAGGTGCACGTTAAAGAACACCAGATGATCAAAATTTCCGGAGCCCTCCACTACGGCATCCTGCATAACCATATCGTGGTTTTGAGGCGTAACACCCCAACAATTATTATTATTATTATTACGGCGGCGGTCGCCCTCTTGTCCACTTTATTGGGTATTCATGTGCTTACAAACCTGGGAGTTAGCATCGCTCGCAGCCATGACGGCGAGTGTGGAACACTCTTTCTTTGCCGGCTGGCATCATGTCGCACGTGATCTTTTAACGAGCGGAGAGCATACTACCTTAACGCATCAAGTCTGCTGGAACGAGATCCTTGCTACGAATGAATGACAGAAGGGAATTTTGAGGGCTTGTTTTTTTTTTTGTTTTGTACAACCTTAATGAAAACCAACAGATAAGCCAAGGAAGGTATAGGGGACGTTAATTGTACTGTTTCAAGTGTATCATAGTCATTATGATGTAGATGTGAAGAGCGTGGATGAAAAGACAATTTGCCACCATCAGGGACTGAACCTGCAAACTTCGGATAAAGTGCCTGATGCTCTACCAATTGAGCCACGGCAGTGGTCGTCCTCTCGTCCACTTTACTGGACATTTCTGTGCATGCGAACCTGGGAGTGTTAGTCAGCGCTGCTCACAGCCACAACGGCGAGTGTGGAACACTCTTTCTTTGCCCGCTGGTGTCTCATAACACGTGATCTTTTGACGAGCGGACAGCTGACTAATAAGCCCTTGCATGCTACCTTAAGGCATCAAGTCTGCCGGCATGAGAACCTCGCTATTAATGAATGAAAAAAAAAAAGGAATTTTGGGCAACACACTTGGCTGTCTAGGGGCCATGGCGATCTCGCACTGTGCCAACCGTGCTAATACAGCAGGCCAGGAACGTTATCTCTCAGAGATGCTGACGTATGCGGCGATAATTTTGCAAAAATATAGTCAAATGTGATTGCTAGCCAGGAGTGAAAGCCACGTCCTCGTCGGTCGTAGCAGCACTAGATAAAGAGTTATGGCACTGGAGCTGCTCAAAAAAACGCTTTGTGCTCACTGAGTGCGACTAAAATGCACCAGGCAACTATGCAGAGTTTTTCTAGTGTAAGAATGGAATTTCTGTGGGACTGAGACAATGCCCCCAGTGATGGCACTGCCAGCCCTGACAATGGCCCCAACAACCCGCAACTTGTTCATGTTCTCAGTGGTAAAAAATATTTTTGTGCAGAAAAGTTACCCCATGTAATAATCGCACCCCTAAATTTGTGTCAGAAAAAAAATTGTACGATCATCAAGCGAGCAAATACGGTACTTTAGCTGCAATCAACATTATACGCCTCAAAAGATAAGAAATGAGAATTAGGTCTTGCTAATAAAAATGAAGTGTCACACACCATGCATCCTCTATCTATTACAGTTGGAACTCAATTTAACGAAGCGATGATCATGGTCAAATTGTTTTGTTAAATCAGGAAGTTTGTAACATCAAGAAAACAATTTTTGGTTCTTTAAAATCTGAAATTGTAACCTAGCGACACCCTAACACTACTACAGCATTGTTTTTGCCGCTAACCCATGCCTACACATGTGAAAAGTCTGCGAAGGCAGCCCGACGACGGACCGGACATGCAGCCTCCCATGTCCGGGCAATGCAGACCAGATGGTCATGTGACGCTATGACAGGCTACTGATAAGCAAAGACGTGAAGAACGAATGCAGTGATTGTGCGAGCAGGCTAAGCAATAGAGTTGCGAGGAGGCGATGAGTGCCATCTGTCCTATTAACCATGAAAAATAAAAACCAACCACCGCCATAGCCTCCTAACAATAAAGCTAGGGCCATGACTAGGCTGATGTTTTAACATGGCAGTGCTAGAAGAAAAACCCGCCTGTGTCAAAATTGGAATGAAGCCACCGCATTTTTACTCAGTTATCTTAGGAAAAGCTTTGTTAAATCGGGTTTGATGCCCAAGTTAGTTTCGTTAATTTGGGTTGACAACATTGAACCCTATGGGTACCTGCCAGGGAATGGCAATTTCTCCGTTAGATCGGGAACTTTGTAAACTCAAGCTTCGTTAGATCGAGTTTTAACTGTATATTATACAGAGCATTCACCGTGTTTTACAGCACTTTATTTAGACATGGCACAAA
The DNA here is from genome assembly GCF_013339695.2 of Rhipicephalus sanguineus. Lineage (NCBI taxonomy): Eukaryota > Metazoa > Arthropoda > Arachnida > Ixodida > Ixodidae > Rhipicephalus > Rhipicephalus sanguineus. Next base: position 31,020,029 of record NC_051176.1, read on the forward strand.
TAAGTTGCAAGAGGTCTTTGTGCAAGGTCTGAGAGCCTGACAAAGTTACAAGATTATTAGTGTAACTCCCAAAGATACTGCTGGTGCATAACTCACATACAACGCCCTACATATAAACTTTGTGAAAAAAAAAACATCTGCAAGAGAGGAGGCCACAACCGAAGCCATGCCATGCGTGAAGCAAGAAGAAAACACACAGATCGTTCAGAATACAGAACAGGCACGTACATCAGGGTCCTTATCATCGGGCAGGATCATTTGATTGGGGCCCTTGGGAAGCAGCTTCCCGAAAATGCCCCCCAGCCAACTCTTGCCAGCCACCTACGCATACCGCAACGGCACATCTTAGCAGTACCCCATGGGTTCTGACTGACAACATGTAATACCAGAGGTGAGCAAGCTACGATGACACATGAACTGCAGGGCATGCCAAAGTTGCACTTGAGACTAAGCTCACGGTAAGCTTGCACGTTTATGCAAGCATGTGCATACACACACCTGGTTACACTCGTAGCATCTAGCAAAGTGACAGCAACAAAAGTGATAGATTTATGTACCATGTTTTTCTGCAATTAGTGCGTATCAAGGAATAAACAATTTGGCTAACATCTGCTCCAAGCAGGCGCTAATAAGAAACTATACAAATTTAAAGCAACACACATTCACTTTTCCCTTTATGCCTGTATCACAGAGAATGCCAGTGAAACAGCGCTTTTAGTAATTCGTGGCACCAAACGTGCACAGATGTGTTATGCAAGATGTCAAGCACCACTCTCCATCCACGCCTCCCGACACACTGAGGACGACACAATCCCACAGTGTCTAATGCATCATCTCCCTTTATACCTTGACTATGAGTGTCCCTATTCTGCACAACCACATGCACTGGATAGCTGGTGAACATACCAAAATGCGGAGGGTGGCCATCCAGGTAATTATAAAAAGAATCAACAACACTGCTTGCTTTGACGAGTGCTTCCTGCAGCAAACTGCAATCACTCACCACAATGATGGGCAATTTATAGCTGCAGAAATGTGAGAGCCGAGAGACAATCCAGTGGCCTATTCAAGTTTACGTGAAAATCTTGCTCTCTTGCCCTCTACATACCGCTGCGGTGCCATCAGCAGAGCTCAAAGTGCCTGTGCAATAGAACAGTAGCCCGTTCTATCCACTGCACCGATCACGCCGTTATTACAGTCACAAAAAATGTGGCAATGTACCCCAAGGAAAAGGGTGAGACAAAACAATGCACCGAGGTGAGAAACATTTGCCTCTTAAATAACACTCACAAGTGTACAGCATGTACAAAATAAGGCTGCTCAGAAGGGTACACAGGCAAAGTTTCCGCAAAGACAAACTCTGATTTCTCTAAACTCACAGGCTGCCAGCACACCCCTGTTTCAGCAGTTGTAGAGCTTCCTTTACTTCTTATATCTGTTTGCATTAATATAAGAAGTACAGCAAACAAAATAAACCTCAAGCAAGATTTTGCAGCGGTAAAGTTACTATGTGCAACTTTTGTTCTTAAAGGGGCCCTGCAACACTTTTTAGCATGGCCAGAAAATGCTGCCGATCGGTAGTCGAGGCTTCTGAGAACATGCGAGCCAAACATTACAATGCAGCACGCGGACTGGAATTTACAATTAATTCTCGAAGTCAGCTAGAAATCCTTCCCTCTTCTCTCGGCAAGTGATGTCATAAACATAAATGACTGTGCCATAAACACAAAGTCCACAGCCATTGGCTGATTTGAGCATCGTGAGCTGCACAGTTACTGCAGCTGCCGCAGGATGCCGCCACGTGCCCGCTCATGATGACACTGCAAGTAAGCCACACATTCGAAGAAGAAAAAAGAAAATATAGTACTCAAGGTCATGACGCGCACCGATGAACAGATGCATCTTCTTGCCCCCTTGTTAAAAATACAGCAATACAGCAAAATTAACACAGCAATACTTTCACAGATTCTAATGCACCCTTGTTTGTAAAGTGCACTTAATTTTCATAACCAGAGGTTCGAGCTAAATGTTAAAACAGCATGGGGCTAGAATATTTTATGAACAGAAGAACACATGAATGCGCTCAAAGGGCACATAAAAAGATATCCGTCCTGTACCATTCCGATTTTACCCAAAGCTGCTCCAGAAACCCGAAACGTGTTTGTTGGAAAACTGTCGACAAACACATCACCGAACCAGTCTACACAGTACTAATATTACATGACCTGCGAACATTAAGGTTTGAAAAATACTGCAGACAAAGCCACAAAATACTAGCATTACTACAAATTCCTTTAGTACTTCATATGTGGACTGTTTATGGAAATAATTCACAGCACTCATACTGTCGATTACATAGGTCAACCCCTCTATATTCACAGCGAGAATGGTCTGTGTCACAGACAAACCTAACAGTGGCCTGAAATGTAATTGAGGTTTTACATGAATTCAATGGAGTAAGCGGCACTGCTGTGGGTGAGTCAATTGGGTCCAAAAATATTGGCCCTGAAAATTAGTCAGCCACTGTATTTGTATTCGATGACAGTGAACAACCTTCAAAGCCTAGGCTTTTTAACATTTCATCGTAAATGTTGGCAGTTATGCATTAATGTGCATGTCAATGTCTTCCTATTTCACATGCGTTTATTGAAAAAAAAAAAAAAAAACAAGTAGTGCTCCAACCTGTGTCTTTCCCTTGCTAGCTGTAGCTGGCTTGGACCGTTCAGACTCTGAAGCCGATTGGTCTGTGGCAAGTGATGACTGCGGCCCCGATGGTAGCCGTGACCGACCAGAGGCCAAGGCAGCACTGTCAACGCTGTCCCTTCGATCGCGAGTGTCAGTGCTGCTGCTGACGCTGCTCAGACGCTCTCGTGACGTTTGGCGATGCTGCATGTTCTGTGCCTGCTAGCAAAAAAGAGGGAGCAAGTGGGGAGTGCATGAAATTACAGTGAAAACAGACAAGTTGTAATACGAGAGAGAGGCCATCACAAAGAATCAGTTTGCAGACATAGGTGCAGCATGACAGCTTTGTCATTCATACCATACTAATACACAGAAGCAAATGGGTGACCCTTCTTCTGATCTTCAAGTGTGCTTCTCCGTGCTACACATTTGCCCAACTAATAGAGGTACCGCCCTTCGTTCAAGCAAGGATGAAATGTCGGCTGCAAATGCCGGATCTTGTCCCTTACACAAGGTTACATCAGGATCAAAACATCTACATTTTCAGTGTCATAACACAAGTGAACTGTGCTTGTATGCGCTTCTCACAAAAATGACTACACTACCATTAGTTGGGCACAATGCAGAGTCAAAAAGATACCTATACAGTCACGAAAGGGATCTATTGGCAAACAAATTGAAGCTTTCCCCATATAGCACAATGAGGTGCGTTATTGCACAATTTCAGCCACCATCTGCGACGTCACATGTTTATGAACTCTATAAACTAAATGTACTACAAAATATGCTTTTTTTTTCTCATAGCAGTCATAGAAGCAGGGCACCTCCAAATGCAATTTTTGCTGCTATCCATTGCAGCAGATGCACTGCCAAAGCACTACTCATATTTTCGGTCTTCTGCTGCCTGCCTGCCACTGGTAGCTACGAGTTTAGTGCCGAAGCCTATGAGTAGTCAGGCGCAAGAGCTCCAAACAACTGAAAACACAGAAAAGTTGCAACACTGTTACCTTGCTCTGGAAATACACTGGCTTCTTTCTCAGTCTTAAAGTCTACTTTTTCAAATTTAAGAACATAAATGCAACAAGAGCATTAGCAGGCCATCAGCAAATGCTAGTGCAATGTGCATTTTACTCAAATTCAATTTTACAATGTAAGATGTAGGTACAAAGCAAGTGGTAAGGTTCGCTGCAACACTAAGGCAGCTAGTAAAATCATGGCTCACAATAATTTTTGTGAGTTAAATATTAGAACAAGCTTTTATAGACAATACTGGCACAATTTTAGCCAAATTCCTAAAACATTAATGCAATCATATCACACCTTCAGGAAGTGCTGTGATCAATGGATGTAGTGCGATACCACAGAAACAGAGAATCATAAAAATGCTTTTCCACAATTTATACATTGTTCATTTCAAAATCTTAACAGCGCATAGAACGATTAGGAAGGGATCTATGCGCTGTTAACATTTTGAAATGAATCCACACCAACTTGCCCAAGCGTCAACCCTTGCAATTATACACTGTGTTAGTTTATTTTCAAACCTTCATTTGCATGCCTTTGAAGCTGTGAATTACAATGAAATTTTTCTAACTGCTTATAAAAAAAGACAGTACACTAATTTTTCAGAACAGGGGGGGTGGGGGGGCAGTGGGGGGAATGCTACCATATACATATATCATGAACCAATTTATAATTCAAGTGACATTGGTACAGCACTGAAAAACCCTAAATATAACTAACAGTGAGGTTTATGATATTTGGCATAAAAACGTGCATTCCAAGCTTCTTTAACCACGAAATTGAATGTGATGGGCTATTTCATGTCACATCCAGCTAAATGTTGAACGAATGAGGGGGGGATTGATTTGAGGGCTCGTTTCTTTTGTTAGGCCCAACCTAATGACGACGAAGGCATTACTTGTGTGCTGTAGCATAAATTAGTTGATCTCAATTTGCGAAGTCAGTTCACAAAGAAAGGGAAATTTAAGGGCTAGTTTTTTTTTGTTAGATGCAACCTTAATGAGAACCAACAGGCAATCAACCCAAGGAAAGTATATGGGATGTTATTTGTAGTAATTAATATATAAATGTGAAGAAATTAAAGTGGACGGAAAGATAACTTGCCGCCAGCAGGGACTGAACCTGCAACCTACGAATAATGCAACCGATGCTCTACCAATTGAGCTACGGTGGCAGTTGTCCTCCCGTTAACTTCATCGTGTATATCTGTGCATTTAAACCTGGGAGAGTTCGTCAGCACCGCTTGTAGCTATGACGGCGAGTGTGGAACATACTTTTTTTGCCTGCTGGAGTCACCTAGCGTTGTGTATAACAAAGAAAAACGAGCCCTTAAATTCCCCTTCTTTCGTTCATTCATAGCAAGGGTCTCATTCTGGGAGACTTGATGCCTTCAGGTAGCACGCGAGGGATTATTGGTCAGCTGCCAGTTCGTAATAAGATCACGTGCTATGTGATGCCAGCAGGCTAAGAAAGAGTGTTCCACACTCGCCGTCATGGCTACAAGCGGCGTTTAAATGCAGAGATATACCCGGTAAAGTGTACGGGAGGACGACCACCGCCTTAGCTATATTAGTATCGGATGCATTATTCGAAGGTTGCAGGTTTGGTCCCTGCCGGCAGCAAGTGGTCTTTTCGTCCACTTTAATTACTTCACATTTATATCATAATTACTATAAATAACGTCCCCTATACTTTCCCTGGCTTGATTGCCTGTTGTGGTATATTAATTTCGACATAAATGGAAAAGATTTAAAGTGCATGAAAAATCAACTTGCTGCAGCTAGGGATCCTGTGAGTGTCAGCCAGCGCCACTACCTGCAGCGAGTTGATCTTTCATCCACTTTAATTCTTTTCCATTAATGTCGTAATTACTATACTACAGTTACAGCATACAAGTAATGTCCCCATACATACCTTAGCTTCATTAGGTTCCAGCTAAATGCTGTGATTGCAAATGCCACATTCAAAGCCCTCAATTGTGGTTTTATGTGCTAAAACCCTGACCTGATTACGAGGCACACTAACTTCACAATTTACCATTATTAAAATGTGGCTGCCGTAGCTAGCATGGAAACTGTAACCTCGAGCTCAGCAGCGCGACAATGAGCTATAATCGTGGGTCAATTTAACCCTTTGAGTGTTTTTGCCGTTCATGTACAGTGGCAGTTTTCTGTCCCACAAGGTCTTTGCCATACGGGTACATTTTCAACCCTCCATTTGAAAATTTGCGCTGTCATGACTATGCATGCTCACTGGGAGGTGCTGCCACCTTCTAAAACTTACAAGAAGCTTTCAAAATGATTGTGCTACTTTCTTGTGGAGATAAACACAACTGATTTCTAGCTTAAGCGTCTCGTGTAGTCTGCAGCAACGCTCTTTGTGGTTTCGGTTTCGCTGCATGATCGCAACGGAGGCGCACGAAACTTGATTTTTATCTTTATCGGCACTCCTTTGCAGAGGCAGTGAAAGTTGATTTCAGTCTTTATTGGTGCTGCTCTTAGCTTGTTTATCACCAACGCTCACGAGGTATTCTCGCTCTCCTTGTTTACCACACACAGAGAAGATGCCGTGTGCGTGCCAACACAACTCGTCACTCCAAGAGGAGAACGGACACGCGTTTTATGTAAGCAGACTGCGATAAGATGCTGTGTGTAGACCTGTATTTCAAGGAATACTACGCTCAGAAATACTATTGAACATCTTGCAGTTTTAAGTGATGCTGACACCAAAGTATTGTTCCTGATTTTTTTACAGTGTTTTCTTGACTTTACCCACTTTGTACATTCAAAATGCACAATAAAGTAATCTGGGAAAGTTTTTTTTCCAAAAAATATGACACTCAAAGGATTAAAGCCCTAATTGTGAAACACACACAAAAAAAATTATCTCTAAAAATATGCTCTATGAGTTAAAAAACACATCTTAAGACTTAAATATCGATAACATTCTCTGTGCCCTTTCCTCAGCAATTAGCTTGCTTCTACCAGGCGCCTAACTACCACCAAGTGATGTGAAACCTAAAAGCTCAGAATAAATAGGGAGTTTTAGCTTGTAACGTATACTTCTTTACGTTACCGTTACCAGATTATGTTTACCGTTTTACCGGAACTCGAGTTTTAGTCAAGTTTTTTAGCTGCCCAAACGTAAACTTTTACGTACGTACGTAAACCTTTACGCTTGCGCAAACCACTAAGTGGTGATGATAACTGCATTTAAACTGCATTTAAACTACATTCAATTTAGATAATATTGAATTACGCTGCGGCAAAATCATTAGAGAGGTTTTTAGCGTGTGCAGTATCCCGGTATAAGCGAAGGGGTGCAGGAATACCGGGTTACCGGGCGATGGTGTCGACATCTTGTGACGCTTTGTGCAACCACAATCATGGACACGTTTGTTTTCGCTTAGTGTTCTTGAGGGGGAAAAAATGATTAAAAAGGCAACTCATTTGCAATTATGCTGCTGCAAGGCATTTACATTGGAAGTAGAACGACCGATGTTTCTGCAATAACAATTTTGTGCTTGCCTGGTACACCATGGCCCCGCTAGATGGCGCCACCTAACCAGCCTGTCAGCATCTTTAGGCCTCTCACGTTTGCGGATTTGGTATTCTAGGTCGCTCTAGCCTCGGTAATCCGGCTGAAATTAGGTGATCGCAAGTGGCGCTCGCACTTCGGCTTATTTTGACTCGGCGGCTGGAGTCTCCGCGAAGCGGATATCGCAAATAGCTACGAACGAAGGCGGATCTGCAAGATAGGGCCGTGAACGTAAAGCCTCTCCGGCGAGTACTTTAAGTTCCGCAAAAGTTTACGTTCCGTAAAGGTTCGCGCATGCGCAGATTCCATCCGGTATCCGGTAACACGGTAACGTAAAGAAGTATACGTACAAGCTAAAACTCCCCTAATATAACCTCCACACACAAAACCACGGTGTCACATCTGGTTTGTACCAACTGGTTTTCGTTTGAAGCACATGTATTTTCTCTCTACTAATGTAAACACCAAGACATACTAAAAAACAAGTTTGTCTCTGATAAAATTTGTCAGGATGTTCAAGTTTTCTGTTTAAAACCAGTGACACAAAGATGTCTCTGATGGTAAAGTTCGAGGATCTTCAACATGTAGAAGTGCTTGATGTCCCAAAAATAAATAAACGTAATTGGTTGGAGCACCTATGCAAATTCTTTCTTCATGGGACAGCGGGCGGAGCTTATGTTTGTTCTTAGGATGTACAGTAGCCTTGCTCCTTTTCATGGCGAGCTCTTCTGTAATGTTGTATTTTTTTCTGCTCAAATGCCTGCAATACAGACTCAGCCATGAATGTAGGTTACACTGCACATTACTGGCATGGTGGACTCCCATGAAGTTACTTGCTTGGAAACTATGGCAGAGTGCTTTGAGAGTAGTCAGCTGAGTAGCATATGGTATCACTGACACGAGTCAAGTTGGCAAAGCTGCCTAATGACACTATGCACAGACATTGTTTGAATTCTTGAGCTCACCATACAATACCTGGCCTCTTTTGTGTTACTGGCAGAGCAACATAAAACAGCCCTACATAAAACATTAAAGGAAAGTAATGACAAGAAAACAATAAAAGGCAACGTCAATGATGCCAGCCACTGTTGAAATGCCAAACCAGAGTTCGCAGCAACCAGCCACCCCTCCGTGCCCACAACTGTGCAGCACTAACTGCCGCCATTAGTGCTGCAGTTCCTTCAACCACACAACCCTGTTTCATTCTGGGTTATCATATCACGCACTTGTGACCGGCTACTCTGCACAGATCATCTGTTCCAGGCAGTGCAATAATACATAGTTTGCTTTCATCAGCTGGGGTCAACAGCAGGATATATACACGTGTGTAAAGTTGTATGTTATACAGCACCTCCTCCTGTACTTTGCTGCAGAAGCTTGTGGGCTTATTGCATAAAAAGCCGTTAACACAAATGTCAAAACTAATGAGGCACATGCCTTCGATGCCCTCCCACACTGTTTCCAAACAAAACACCACGAAAATCAGTCATTTTCAGCATTTAGCAATGTGGCAAACGTGAACAGCCATTCATATTACCGAGGCTGTATTTTTTTGCTTCAATGCCCATCCACCACAACACCACCTCCATATGATGCATTTTTGCATTTTATTTCTCCACCTTTTGATTGTTCGTATTAGCAAGCGTTTGTTGGACTAGACTGGAGTAAAACACTATCTGTCAATGCTGTAATGTATTCTAACAGTGACAAGAGTAGGGGATGCTGGATTCAGATTTCAATAGTACAAGGTTCCTATTGTCACGTGGTCGTGACGTTGATGAAGGCAGCAGTCGGCGTGTTCAAGGTGAAACTTTTTATTTACGACCTGTGCCCTAGAAATGAAACACTTTATTTGGGCGAACCTGTGCCCTAGAAATGAAAACTCACTACAGCAATAAACGCTGTACACTGATAGCGGCGAACAGAGTGTCGGCCGTCCATAATCTGATCTGCGGCTAGGCATGCAGGCATTTATACATGTGGCATCAAACATTCAAGTCTTATCGCTGGTGGCTGTGCTATTTCTATAGCAAACTCAACTGTTCGTGTTTGTGCGCTCAGGCCTATCAGAAGATTATAATCTGGAAGCTTCCCCGACATTCGGGCGCGGTTTGCGAAAGGCAGTGGCTATACGTGTAACGGATCAGTTACATAGAAATACAAAAAGGAGTGCACGTGGCCCTATTGTACATCAACATCTCATTGAGTGGCTCTTCTGACCCTGTTTGCAATGATCAGAGGGTGCCACAACTACTGCATCAGGGGCAGCAATGTCTACAGCAGCTCCTCTTTGTAACGCCAATAGAAGCCAGTGTATAAGAATATTGTTCAATCTTTTGCTTTTGTAGTGTGTGAATTGCAATGCTCAAAATATTTTTCTACACTGATGGCAGCTTCTTGAGTCACTGCAATATTCAAGCCACAGTGTGAGATATGCACTATTTAGGTGGGGACACTTCTCGGCTTGCTTGCGAGACACGATCGACCAGATAAAGTAACAACATTGCGCATCCGTTGGTTCGGTGATGGCAGCGGAGATCTATCAGAGGGACAATGTGACTTCAAGACAGAAAATGTTCTATATACCGCTGCTATAGCAACCGCGGCGTCAATGCTGGCGTATGGCACACATCGCATTTTTTGCCTGTGAAAAACACAGCATCCATTTCCAGCTTTAGTTAACAGTGTACTATAGCAGTGTTGGCTGACTCAAGATTTCCTGCGAAGCACGGGTTCCGACAAAAATGCCTTTTTTGTCCTGAAGTTGCGTCGTCCCACCACCAAACTGATCTGGTTGATCGCGTCTCACGAGTGTCCTTATCTTAAAGGACTGTCTACCGCTCAGAAAAATTTTTCTGATTGTGGTGAAAATGAGAAGATCGTTCGTCACATCGGCGGCAACGAGCACGCTTTTGCCCCATAAAAAAGGAATTATATTTTTAATTTGATGTTGAAAATCGTGAAAGAATGACCGCTAGCGTCACCCAACGGTGATGTGGTTCAATCCACTGGTAGGACAAGAAATCCTCGAAAGTAGACTCATTTTGCTTAAAAACAAACATGCATAACTTGAAATTGTATTTTACGCACTTGAGGCACCTTTCGGTTGCGTCAAAGAGTAATGTTTTGCCTTTTTTTTTTTTCACGCATCCAGAAAGGTGCCCGGTGGCGCTGCTTGCGGCGCCGTCTTCGATTTCTTCTGCTTCAACTCATGCGCTATGCCATGTGGCTCTCCGCGCTGGTCGTACTGTGCCGTTGTATTGTTGTTAGGATGTCTGACATGTGCTGCACTGTGAAGGCGCGCATACATTGTCTCTTTTTGATGAATCGACTTGGCTTGGATAGCGGCAGCAGTTCTAAAATAAATGCATAGACTGCGATTACAGAAAAACAAGTGTTCTGTAATCGTATAATAAGGCTTCATTTAACCGCTAGCGCGCTGAAAACAACTGTTACATTCATTACAATAGTGTTCAGCGAAAATAAAGTAATCCTACAGAAATCACATGTGCTTTCGATTTTAATTTTTACCAGCACTACAATCGTCATTGCGTCCACCAACCAGTGTTGCGGGCATGTTTCACGCCAATGGAAGAAGACCGAACACAGATCGAAAAATTCTGTTTTAAAAATTTCTACGCACTTTCCAGAGAAACCGCTGCAAGGTTGGACACTTCAAACGGTACGCTTTCTATTCCGGTACAAAACAGAAAAGCGATGAAGGGCGGTAGACAGTCCCTTTAAGAGTCTTACACCGTGATGCAAGCCAACCTGTAACCTCTGTACGATTCACTCCACATTAAGCAGCATTTGAGATATAGAAAAATTTAAACACATGAAAAAAATCCCATGGCACCAAGTGATGTATTTTATCACCTTTCTGCCCTTATTTTTGAAATGGCTGCATAAATAATGATAACATGGGGTCGTCTACAGCTACATGGTCAATGACAGTGAAAAACCAGAGGGCGACAGTTGGCTAACTAGTTTAAAGGGACACTAAAGAGCAAAACGATTTTTCTTGCATCAGTAAAGCAGTCTTCCACGATACCAAAAACACCACGCTTGCTGCGAGAAGACGCTTAATAAGCGAGAAAACGCGCAAAAAGAAAATACAAGTGGCGACGGCACCTTGGAATTCCCGGACCATTTGCCGTGACGTCACATATTTTTGACGGCGCCTGCTTGGGCCTACGTAGTTCCCAATCGGTTAAATCGAAGTACATTGTCCTCTGAGAGGGCCAGAGACTTGACATAACGAGTTTGTGGAAATTTTGTCGAGCCAGTGGCGCCACAATACGTTAAATGCTATTTGAAGTCTTTTACGTCACGAATTACAAAGTTCGGCGTGAAATTTAAAAATGAAACTTTGAACTTGGTTTTCTCCTCTAATAATAAACCTATGGTGGTGAAATAAACTACATAAGAGTTCTCCGAGCACACTTTATCAATCTAAACCAATTCATTGTTTCTCTTCAGTGTCCCTTTAAGCATTGGGACTCATTCGTTTTACCTAAACTGGACTTCAGACTTTTGTAATGGCATTCTCCAAAATTGAAAGTACTATACTTATTTCTTTACACAATGGTGATGCTGCTTATCTTGTTGACTTATGTTGTGCAAAGACAAAACAAAAATAAATAAGCAGAGAAAGACAAGAGCCATAACTACAACAGCAAATATACTTTATCTCAATCACAAAGCTCCAACACTAATAAAGTCAATGCCGCATATCTCTTGCAAGTGGTAGTTCTTGCTACCACATAAATGCACAAACACCACAGCTGAAAAGATGCCATGCATGTTATATAACAGGCACACTGCAGAACAATGCACAAGCTTTGATCATGATGCAGCCGTCGTACCACCTCTCACTCTAACGCCGTAACCACACTTGTCTGGCAAAAGCTTTACTTCCAAAACTGCTGTTTAACATTCCACAGACGCCATTACTCACCTAATTAAATAATCTATGCATGAATTCTAAAAGCAATGCATGCTTTCAGCAGTGTGAAAAAAAAAAAAAAAACTTTCAACCCACCATTTGCACAAAGTGTTGAGGACAATGCATCTACCAATACATTCAATTTTCATAGCAAAAGGCATGTCTGCCTTGAAAACTTATTAAAATTGCCAACAGTTCAGCAGAGCATCATCGAGTCATTGAACCTGGCAGTATTCAACAATTGGGCACTCATTTCCATGCCATTAAATAAATAGTGGAAAATGGCATTTGCGTAACTAACATATTGTCGCAGTTAACAAAGTACAGGCGGCTTATTGCAAGAAACAGAAGCACGTCGTTTTCTCAGAGACACTAAAGGTGGACTCGCCAAAAAACGCCTTCTTCTTCTGTTAATCATGCTGTGGCTCTCGAGCGAATTGGTCGTAGTCTTTCTCGGTGCCAACGCATAGCTGGGCACAAATAGGGACGTGGCATTACCCTCCCTCCAGAATGAGCATTGTCTCGATGCTCACCAAGTAGCAGCTGATGTACAGTTAGCCAGTCGATGTCCCCATCAGTCTGAAAATATGGCTTCATGCGCACCACGTGCACGTGCACTTTACACAGTCCGAAGTATCAGTGTAGAAGTTTCTCTGACATGCCTCGCGGTCATACAGGGGACCAAACCCAGACTCTTTCCCCTGGTGCGTAAGCTATGAATAGATGACGGAGATTATGCCGTTGGGCGTCACGTTCTTGCTGGCTAGTAATTCTGACGCGGGCAAGCCGTCTCGCTTCCTCTGCGCGCTCAGTGAAATCTGCGGCATTGGTTTCCAAATTGCAATCATGAGGCAGCATAGCATCAAGCATTGTAGTTACTTCTCGGCCATGGATCAGTTCAAACGGAGTAATTCTCGCTGTTTTCTGGCGGGCAGTATTGTACGCGAATGTGACGTACGGCAATATTTTGTCCCAATTTTTGTGCTCTACGTCAACGTACATGCAAAGCATGTCTGCAATAGTCTTGTTGAGGTCTTCAGTGAGCCCATTCGTTTGTGGGTGATAAGATGTTGTCTTCCTATGCGCTGTGCCACTGAGTGTAAGAAGAGCATCTATAGGGGCTAGTTGGTTGTACATCTTGGGGGTAATCGCGCTTTCTTAACGTACAGGAACGGACTGAATGCACCACAAACGGAGAGCGCAGACTAACAACTGTTTTATTTCCAGACGTTTCCGTCACATATATATACAAAGGATGGCATCGCAAAAACCTGAGGCAAGATACAAAAACTCACTGGACATGCGCATGATAAAAGTCAGGTTGTTTTTATAAAATGAATTTCTTTTGAGGAAAGATTAATGGATGGTGCGCTGATACAATCGTCGGCATGTGCGTGCATCATAATATAAGATTCCGTTATTACTCGTTCCATTTCATCATGAACCTGTGACAATACATGATGACGCAGGCACATGCCGACGATTGTATCAGCGCACCATCCATTAATCTTTCCTCAAAAGAAATTCATTTTATAAAAACATACTAACTTTTAACATGCGCATGTTCAGTGAGTTTTTGTATCTTGCCTCAGATTTTTGCGATGCCATCCTTTGTGTATATATGTGATGGAAACGTCTGGAAATAAAACAGTTGTTAGTCTGCGCACTGTGTTTGTGGTGTATTGAGTCAGTTCATGTACGTTAAAAAAGCGCGATTACCCCCAAGACTGAGTGTAACCACAGTGCGCAGAAGCTCAGCTGTGAACGTGGTTCCTTTGTCTGTTATGACGACTTCAGGAGCACCGTGTTTCAGGACAATGTTCTCAATAAAGAATTGTGCCACTTCAGCTGCAGTGCCGCTCGGAATCGCCTTGGTTTCCGTGTACCTGGTGAGGTAGTCTGTCGCCAGTATGATCCATTTGTTGCCACTATCCGATATGAGAAATGGGCCCGAAAGGTCCATACCAATCTGTGCAAACAGAGTTTCTGGTACTGCAACGGGGTGTAACAACTCAGCAGGTTTAGCCGGTGGAACCTTCCGTCACTGACAGTCAATACAAGTTCTAACGTAGTCTTTCACCTCCACTGCGAGTCTTGGCCAGTATTATTTTTGTCTTACTCGTGACAATGTTCGCGTATAACCGAGGTGGCCTAAGGTGGCTTCGTCATGGCAGGCTTGCAAGGTTTCGTTGCGGAGAGTTTCGGGAACTACCAGGAGGTAGCTCTTTCCTGTTGCAGAGAAATTCTTCCTGTACAGTATTCCGTTGCGTAAACAGAATGATGACAAACTTCTTGAAAACACTCTCGGCACATTTGTGGCTCGTCCTGTCAAGAACTCAATCAATGCTTTGAGCTCCCGATCATCTTGCTGTTGCCGAGAGATGACAGTCGCATCAACAACTCCTAAAGAGCCGGCGCTTTCGTCATCTTCTGCGCCCGGTGACTCAATCGGTGATCTTGAGAGGCAGTTGGGATCTAAATGCTGCCTTTCAGATTTGTAGACTATTGTAATGTTGTACTCCTGCAGGTGTAAACTCCAACGCGCCAAACGCCCAGAAGGGTCTTTTATGTTGGTCAGCCAACAAAGGAAGTGGTGGTCGCTTACCACTTGGAATGTGTGGCCATATAAATATGGGCGAAACTTTGCGACTGCTCAAACGACCACCAGACATTCCTTCTCCGTGGTTGAGTAATTGGACACGGCACGGGACAATGTTCGGCTAGCGTAGGCAACCACTCGCTCGGCACCGTCTTGACTCTGAACCAAAACAGCACCTAGTCCCACATTGCTAGCGTCTGTGTGGATGGCTGTTGGTGCATCCTCATCAAAGTGAGCGAGCACCGGCGGAGTTTGTAGACGCTGCCGTAAGTTGTTGAATGCCGCCTCTTGCTCCTCACCCCATTTAAATGAAACATCTTCCCTCGTGAGGCAGGTGATTGGAGATGCGATGTGCGCAATGTCTGCTATAAATCGCTGGTAATAGGCGCACAGACCCAGGAAACCTCTGACTGCCTTCTTATCCGTGGGTCTTGCAAAATTTGCGACAGCTGCAGTTTTATCTGGGTCACACGAAACACCTTCGTGACTGACCCCATGTCCCAGGAACTGAAGTTCTTCGAATCCGAAGTGACATTTTGCCGGTTTCAATGTAAGTCCTGTCGACTGTACGGCTTTAAGAACAGACACCAGCCGTTTTAGGTGTTCTTTGAACATGGCAGAAAAAACAATCATGTCGTCGAGGTACACAAGACATGTTTTCCATTTGAGACCGGAAAGAACAGTATCCACAAGCCTTTGAAATGTGGCTGGGGCCGAGCACAAACCGAAAGGCAGGACTGAATTCGTAAAGCCCATCAGGCATTACGAAAGCAGTCTTCTCACGGTCGCGCTCATCAACCTCTATTTGCCAGTATCCGCTTTTAAGGTCCATAGATGAGAAGTAGCGCGCATCCCGAAGGTTGTCCAAAGAGTCATCAATCCGTGGCAATGGATAAACATCTTTCTTAGTAACGTAGTTAAGCTTACGATAATCGATGCAGAAACACAAGCTACCATCTTTCATTTTGACAAGTACCACAGGGGATGCCCAGGGGTTTTTTGATGGTTGTATTACATCGTCCTCCAGCATCTTCTTAACCTGCTCCTGTATTGCCTCACGCTTTTTCTGAGCAACACGACACGGGTTCTGTCGGATGGGTCTTGCTGTCTCTTCCGTGATGATGTGTTGTTTAGTCAGCGGTGTTGACATTGAGGAGAAGCAGTCCATAACCTGGTCAAGCAGTTTTATAAGATGACACCTTTCAGTCAGCGTTAAACTTGGACCAATGTCGACAGCTGGTGCATGCGGTGCTGTACGAGCCGTTGCTTCCCCTTGAATAGCAAGACAGTCGTAAGTGTGGTCGAGTTTTTCAAGGTATGCCACAGCAGTGCTTTTACCGATGTGTCGGCGTTAATTCATGAAATTTGTCAGTAGCACCTCTGCATGCTCATCAATTAAGCTGACGATACCACAAGCGATGGCAACACCTTGACAGAAGAGAAGCGCAGTTACATGCTCAGCTAGCGCTTCTTTGTTATATTGCGCACCGCAGCTGAGTGAAACAAGGCTGCATGACAGCGGCGGTATACACACATCCTCATCGACCACATGTAACACCCTGCATTGTCGTTCTGCCTCATGGGTTGCGTCTTTGTCAGCGAGAAATGTTATCACGCAGTCTCGTATGTTGACAACGGCGCCGTACTCTCTTAAGATGTCCATTCCTAATATCAGCAATTTGCAGCACTCCATCAGAATCACAAATGTGGCCACAAAAGCTTTGTTACCGATCATAATTCTTGCAGTGCATTTGCCTGTAGGAGTCATCAGCTGGCCTCCAGCATTCCGAATGTAAGGGCCCGTCCATTCCATCTTAACTTTCTTGAGTTCGTTGGCCAGTGGTTCACTCATGATAGAAAAGTCCGCAACAGTGTCAACTAAGGCCATCACTTCATGCCCATCAATAGTTAGTGAGGTCGGCAGTCCCAATTTTCTCCACATACTCTTTTTGGTTGGCGTCTTCTTGTTTCGGCACAATGGGCAATTTTCGACAATTTGAGGACTTGCAACCTTCCCCCCGGAGGTTGCTGCTTTCAGTTTCCCCGTCGTGGGCTTGGAGACTGACCTATGATGACGTCAGCAAAACTTTGGCGGTTGGGCGACGAAAAACGACCTGGAAATGGTGAGTGCGTTCGCAGGTTAGAGGAACTTTCTTGCCGGCCTGCAAAGGTCATCGTCAAAGGAGGCACGGCTTTCATCAAACTTTCATCAAAGGCGGCGAGTAGTGCCAGGTGGACTTCCCCGGTATCCAGCTGGCCGATGCGGGCAAAAACAATAAATATGTCCTGGCTCCCCAGAACTGTAGCACAAAGGACGGTGATCTGCGGTACGCCAGATATCAGTCTTCCGCAATGGGGGTCGCCTGACAGGATTCCGTGGGGCCCAGGCTGCGATAGGGGGTGGTTGGTGGTACTGTGGCACTGGCATGGACAACGAACCACAAACAGGGTCTGCATAGCTGCATGTATTCGGCTGATATGATACCTCGACGGACAACGGACAAGGAACAGCGTCTGCGTAGCTGTACGCGTGCGGCTGATGTGACAATTCAGAACAAGGCTCAGGAGAAGCGAACACTTGTCGGAGTTTGTGGCGCATGACTTCAGCGACGGAGGCAACCGTGATCTAAGGCTGCGGTGGTGCTTGCAATGGCGATGTGTGCTTTGCGCTCTCCTTGGCAATCTCCTCACATACAATCTGCCGAATGAGTTGGCGTAGACAGCTCTTATCGGACGACGCGGTCATTGCTGGGCACCTACAGATGCGCTGGTCACGAGGCAACTGTATCGCTGGTACTGCTGCTGCAACGCCCGCTCGATTGCTGTGGCCTCCCTAATAAACTCATCCACAGTTGTCGGCGGATTGCATGCAACACCAGCGAACAGCTGCTCTTTGACGCCGCGCATGAGATGGCCCAGCTCTTTAGCTTCGGGCAAGTTGGGATCTGCGCGGTGAAACGATCGCGCCATATCTTCAGCAAACATCGCGACTCCCTCGTTTGGCTGTTGAATGCGTGATTCAAGAAAGCGTTGCGTGCGTTTTCACGTCGATCTGTGCTCCCGAAGGTATCGATTAGCCGACAGCAAAACTCGTCCCACGTTGTCAGGGTTCTCTCGCGATTTATGAACCACGTTTTAGCGCTGTCTTCAAGAGCAAAGTATACATGAAATAGGTTCTTTTCGGGGCACCAGTGGTTTGACTTAGCTACCCGCTCAAACTGCTCTAGCCAGTCCTCCGCATCTTCATTTGCGCGACCATGAAAGGTCTCAGGAATCTGAAGGCCTTGGACTGTTCCTGCATTGGGTTGCTTCAAGATGTCATTTCTTGAGCAGGGGTGGCCGTTGGCAGAGGCGGTCCTGATAAGAGACCAAATTCTGGGCCCAGACCTTGAAGGCGACGGCTTGAGCGGTGTACCGGCATTTCCATGAGTGGGTGTCTCGCGGGATTGGAAGCAGGACTGCTCTCAGGAGTGCCGATCATGAGGCGATGGTACCCAGCTCCTCCACTAGTGTCGCAGTTAACAAAGTACAGGGGCCTTTATTGCAAGAAACAGAAGCACGTCGTTCTCTCAGAGACACCAAGGTGGACTCGTCAAAAACGCCTTCTTCCGTTAATCATGCTGTGCCTCTTGATGGATCGGTTGTCTTTCTCGGTGCCAACGCATAGCTGGGCACAAATAGGGACGTGGCAATATCGAAAACTGTGACTGTTAATAGAAGGCTGCCAAAATTCAAAAAGAGTTTTAATGAGGCCATGTACATTATGGCATAACAGAGCTGTTTAAAGATTCAAACACCGGTGAAAGCTGGTTAAATAATAGTTAACGCGAACATGCACACAAGCATAACATCACTTTTTTTAAATGTTTACTCGTAGTTTTTATTGACAGTTCTCTTCCCCTACCAACTTTCACTGCACTTTGAAGAAGTATTTTGCAAGGTGGAAGTTTTGGCCACTCACAAGCTGTATTCACATCCTAAAAATATAACTTTTTATTCTAGTCCTCCACAATGACTACAAGCTTTAAGTATAAAACTTAGTTCACTGATCAGCTTAGTACTTGTTCACATGGCAACTTCTGTCATGTTAACACAAAGTCTGCTTTGTGCCTGCTTTTTTATTCATATTTTGCACCAAAGTTATGTATTACAGTGTAAAAGTTAAGCTTAGGTGGGCCAGTCCGAACATAAACACAAAATAAAAAGCAATTCTCATTGATACAGAGGCACTACACTGAGCAGTACACCACCACAACAAATCTCAAATCCACCTAATTAGTGCGTCACCTACATTAAGCATGATCTTCACATTCTCATTTGGTTTTCATTCATTCACAGTTAGTATATTACAGTGCAATAGCCATCAAGATACTTCAGTCTTATAGAGAAAAAAAAAATTAAAAACAACACTCCGCTGACATCCTCAGCTCTACATGGATGCAGCAAGAAAAGAAAGAAGAAAAGGCACAGGGCAGGTATACAAAAATAAGTGCGGCGGCTATGCGCAAAATATTTCTATCTGCACTGTGGCGCTGCAAGCGACACATTGTACGTGCACAGGAACTTGTGTTATTTCATTTGTACAGATCTGCTGTCCCTACGCAGAACTATGGCACCTGAAGCGGCACGTACATTGTACATTGATCCCCCATAAATACGATCTTAGTAGTACCAAGGGCAGCATTTCTTTTTCTGCTCCATTTGGAGTTCTGCTACTTGTGCTGTACTAAGTCTGCTCACAAAACATACTTTGAAAGCCAAGCTCAGAACCAGAAACTGTCACGACACTCACACAAGCCTCAACCAGATGACACAAAGGGGGGAGGTTATTGATGTCTGTTCATTCAGGGCAACATTTAGAAGTGCAAGTTGCACATACAAATCCTGGTTACATTTGCCACAAGAAAATTTTGCTTGTGTGCTGTTTCTACATTCTGAAAACATCTGCCACATGCACTGAAAGCTGAAGCGAAAAATTACGAAAAATATACTTAAGCATTGGATGCCACACTACAATGCAAGCCTTTGGGATATTGAAGTGGAGCGGAGTAGCAATTCACAGTGAAATGGGCACATACAATTACACGGACCACAAGGAGCCCAGCGAAGCAGTGCTAACATTCCCAAAGCCCATGCAGCTGCTACATAAACTATACTGGTGCATCAGAGGATGTTCTGCAGAAGCTTTAGAAAAGAATGCACTCAGGAGTGAACAGTTTTAGAACCACAAAGTATAGTAATGCAGAAGTTTTGAAGCTTATGAGAGCCCCATGCTTTCATTTACTATATGCTGCAATGAAAGCCAGAGGACGTGGCACTGTTTGCAAGATATTTCTGACGAGTGTCGGGCAATACTGTAGACGTAAGAACAGTTTTCAGAGAAAAGAAACTGCAAGCAATGCCTGTGCTACTCTAGGCCATACACAGGCAGTTCTCAAGAGCACAAACTGCTGCACAGAATGGCCTTTTTATCTGCAGAAAAAACTGCCCTAACAGTAATGAAGATCACATTCCCAACCAATCATTTTCACATGACCATCAACTTCAGCGCATGTTTTTTTTATTAAAATAAAAATAAATAAAGCAGTTGTTGAGAGGCTCAGCCAGAAGAAACAGATGCTTCAATATGAATGGCCCCGAGCACCAATAGGAATGAATTCGCATGTTGCGAACTTCTTGAGCACCTCGACGGATGCCTGCCGTTCTGGGCGACGAACCAAAAGAAAGCGAAAAAGTATCCACAAAATGATTAAGAAATAATACAGCCCCAAATTACGGTAATGTCAGCCATTTGTAACTGCACCCAGCAAAGACAGAAAAACTGACAGCGGTGAAGAGCAGAAGCCCTACTTGCCCAGGCTTCATCTTCGTACTGCTATTACAAAGCTCTTTTTAAGCCTTTTCATTTGATAGTTTGGAATGGCATTGCCACCCCTAGAGCGCAGAAAAAAACATAATGCCTAATCACCAACATGCTTTCGCAGGAGCAGAACACAATTCACAGAGACACAATGGGTCCTGGACTCTCGAGAACAGCTATGCGAGGCAGTAGTATTACAGCACCACTGATGACAAGTACACAAATATGTTCCTTCACGACTAAATCGGCTGTAGCACTGTTTGGAGAAAGCACACTGCAATGTTACAAACCTCCAAAAATATCAACTCTTCAAATAATGTCAACAGACATGCACCATGAAGGATGGCAACAGGCTGAGACAGATTTAAAAAATGGCAAGCACCATGCGAGAACCAACAAATATGGAGAAAGGCAAACGTGAAAAGGCAAAAGCTAAATATCACAGAGAGAATGCAAACACAGCACCAGAATTTGTTATTTGCCTATTTTTTCTAGCATTTAAAACCCTTACCAATTAGTTTTTATCTTTTAAGCAAAATCCAATAGGGTGTGTCCAACAAGAACGAACACAAGAACCTCGTCACCATTCCCAATTTTGATGACATTTATTTTAGGCCGAGGTTTTAGTTTCACACAATGATATCGAAGTTAATTTCGCAAAAAAAAAAAATCTTCATTACCTGAAAAAAATATGTATATACATGTTTTCAGCAAAAAAAATAAACTTTTCTGCCAATTTCACGATTTCTGAAATTTGAGCCCTCTAGCGAAAGAATGGTGCAGATCTGGGTCCCAATATTTATTCCTATCAAAGAACAAGTGAAATGCAATCTTATAAGTATTTTACTTCCATCTGCTGTCAAAGGACTTTTGAGGCAAAAAATCACAAACACGGTAAACGAACAAAATAACTGTATTTCTGGAACTTATTGCTGCACTGCAAGTTAAACCGACGATAATAAAACTTAGTACACATTGACTTTGATACCTGTGCTTTCTTTTAAAAAATTTTTCGTGGATTTCACGCGCACCGTTATACTTCAAAATTGTGCTGAATTTTCACAGGACACAAACACGGACACTACAAGAAATACGCAAACAACACAGGCGCTGACTTGCAACTTTGATTTATTGGAAAGGAAAGCTTACATATCAAACTCACAACTGTCACATGATCTGGCTTCTCTCGCCCAGAGCAGAATGAAAAAGCAAAATAAGAGAAGATAGACAAGGGAACTAAGGTCACACCCTCCGAGTGCTGATGAGGAATGAAAATTCTAGTTCTGTTAATGTGATGGAGGGGGCGCTTACACATTTATCCCCACATATAATAATGTGAAAGGTCTCTATCACTTCTCTGGTGGTTTGATCAGAGTGTTTCGACAAAATAGTTGCATCACAAAAAATGGGAGTGCAGCTGCACGAGCTACAACGTTGTGACATGTGTTAACAGTCTTTTGGCTCTAGCGATCTTCTGGGCTCTTGCAACCTGGTATGGACACATCTTCCTGTCTGAACTATGTAGATATGACCACAAGAAAGTAAACAACACCTGTTGCACACTCTACATAAGACGGCCTGTGGTTTTTTTTTTTTAGGTCATGGGACATCTTGTGTATGTAGGGAATGACAGTGGGCGTTTTAACACGTTCCTTTATTTTATCGCTTGCTTGGTCGTCACATTTTACTGCTTTTAGAAGCTTCTGCTCAATCTTTCTAGTTGATTTGTGAAACTTTCTGTTGTTTTACTGGAGCATGATTTTTTTTATGAAGGTGCCAAAGTTGCCCCCACCTTGAGCAACATTTCTCTTGGAAAGTTTGACAGACAAATAGCGGATAATTTAGGTGGGGTGGCCATAAAAATTGTTCGTTATGTTGATGACTTTCTAGTGTTCATTAGGCTGTATGTTCTCGATCATAGTGTGAATGAAGTTTTAAAAGTGTCTAACATATTTGGATGCAGGCCAAATTTCACAATTGAACTTCCGAAGGAAGACAAAATTAAGTTTTTAGATTTAAAATTGTATCCTGAAGCAAAAACCACATATGCTGGGCATACATTCTGCGCTCAAAAAAACCTATACTCAATTTTAGCTCGGCGCATTCGAAGATCGTTAAGATCGGCACTGCGATGTCTTGTCTGAGTTCTGCCATAAAAAAATCATGCTCCGATAAAACAACAGAAAGTTTCACAAATCAACTAGAAAGATTGAGCAGAAGCTACTAAAAGCAGTAAAATGTGACGACCAAGCAAGCGATAAAATAAAGGAACGTGTTAAAAAAGCCCACTGTCATCCCCTACATACACAAGATGTCCCATGGCCTAAAAAAAAAACCACAGGCCGTCTTATGTAGAGTGTGCAACAGGTGTTGTTTACTTTCTTGTGGTCATATCTACATACGTCAGACAGGAAGATGTGTCCATACCAGGTTGCAAGAGCCCAGAAGATCGTTAGAACCAAAAGACTGTTCACACATGTCAGAACATTGTAGCTCGTGCGGTTGCACTCCCATTTTTTTTGTGAAGCAAATATTCTATCGAAACACTCTGATCAAACCACCAGAGAACTGATAGAGGCCTTTCACATTAAGAGGTGTGGGGATACATTAACTCCATCAGATGAACAGAACTAGAATTTTCATATCTCATCAGCACTCTGAGGGTGTGACCTTAGGCACTTGTTTCCTAATTCCTTTGCCTATCTTCTCTTATTTTGCTTTTTCATTCTGCTCTGGGCGAGAGTAGCCAGATCATGTGACAGTTGGGAGTTCAGAAATTGTGAAATTGGCAAAAAAGGGGTTTTTGCAGCCAAAATTAGTATATATTTTTTGTTCACGTGACCAAAATTTTTTTCTCGCGAAACTAACTTCGAAATCACTGCTCTGGGACTAAAACCTCTGCCAAGAGCAAATTTAATCAAATCTGGAACGGTGACCAGGGCCTCGTGTTCCTTCTTATCTGGACAAACCCAACAGCTAAAAAGCAAGCTGAGCCTGTCACTTGCAGCTGACACAAGTTACTTTGTTGCCGGATAACCCTTGGGACAGCTAAATTGATTATATTTCAGCATTAAGACCACGGACCCTCATTCACCACGGTAGCAGCCACTAATAGCGGCAATTCTCTCTGCCTACCCACCGATAAATGGGTTTGCTGGGTGGTACTGATGCAGGTACTAAGAGGTCCAGAGCAGCAAGGCATTCCTCTCACAAAAACTACAAGAAAATGAAAGAATCCGCACTGAAAGAGCCTCAGTTCATGAATACAGAACACTCAACCGAGTGCAACTGTTTTTCAACAAGCAGCCCACAAAATAAAAAACATGTCCATCAATTTAGCAATGCCTAGAGGACTGACAAATATTTTAAGGAATGAAAAAAAAAACCTTTTTTATTGAGAGCAGCATTTTGGGCAAGTTGGTACTAGTTCATAACTTCAGAACGACTGCGCAACGAAAAAACACGGAGGACAAAGAAGACACAGCCAGCGCTGGGTATGTCTTCTTTGTCATAAGAAACCTCGTGGTACTGTCTTTAATGAAAATTTAATGCACACTTATTCGTGCAGTCATGCCGCAGTGTCCTGCAAGAATTACTTAAAATTTAACTTCATGGGATTAAGCCCAACTTCTAAGAGAACAGTCCTAATATCGCAGGATACTACACTTGGGGATTTCACAGTTTCACCCGTAAAGCACAAGCGCTGCAAGCGATCATTTCTCAAGTAAGTATACAAGCATCCTACTTACACCTACATTCACTGCGTGGTGCTTTCAAAAAGTTCAAACCACCGAGCTAAATAAACCCATTGTACAATAAAAACCTCATTTGGCTACTCATTACTATACACGAAACTTCAATACTAGACCTTTGCTCACAGCCTCACTTATTGAGACTCTGGGCTCACAACGACTCTAACAAGACCTACAATCTTAATATAACCTGCACAAACTGGACCAAATCAAATTTTTTTCCAATTTGAAAACCTGTTCGAAAGACTAAGGCTCAGAGCAGAAACACTACTTCATATTGGGACTTTAAGGTTACCAAGGTTTCAGTGCTAACAAGACTAGTGTTACCTTTTAAAATTTTATGTTGAGTTTTATCTAAAGCTAGAGAGCTGTGTTTGTACTGGTATATTTAACAAATGACTACACCAAATTGCAAACCAGAAGCACCCATTACTGTCGTGATAATAAAAGACGAAAATTGGATTTGAGGTGAAAACAAAAGACATGACAGAACATTCTGTCTCACCCAATTCACATGATGAACACACAAAAAGTAATTTTGTTACTATCAATAAACAAGTTTCCGGTGCGCTATTCAACTACCCAACAGGAAATGCTTGTTGCTACAATTAAGAGACACAAACAGGCTAAAAGCATGAAGTGGTGACTAGTAAAAAAAATATATATATCTGCTGCATCTAGTACAACACTGGTTGAAAGCATAGTGCTTTACCATGAATATTGCTCAGGTATGTGTCAAAAGATGGTATAACTATGAAGGCGAAAAACACAGCTGCTGTCAAACACTGACATGAACCGAAGGGAGCCCCCTTTACTAAAGCTACAGTAAGACCACCCTTTCTGATCAGCCTCTCAACAGTAGCCACAGATATATGTGCATGCTTAATAAGGCTGGAAGGACAGCTGCATCATATTCTTGATAACAATTGTTGGAGTTTATGTCCCAAACCATGATGCGATTATGAGGGACACCATAGTGGAGGACTCCGGAAATTTTGACCATCTGGAGTTCTTTACTGTGCACCTAAATCTAAGTACATGGGCCTAAAGCATTTCACTTCCGTCGAAGTGTGGCTGCTGCGGCCAGGATTTGATCCCGTGACCTTTGGGTCAGCAGTCAAGTGCCATAACCACTAGACCACCGTGGCAGGTGCGTCATATTTTTGGATTATGGGTCCCAATTGAAATTAAACTTCATGACTGCGGTTTATTTGTGAAGCTGATCACACTGACCATGGTGACCATTCCTTGTTTTAAGCACTGGCTCCATACCCTTTTCTCAAGCATGGCACATAAATTGGCCCCCGAGGAAAAAAGGGGCCAGCTTGAAGGGCCTTTAAACCCCCTCCGATAATTTTTTAACATTTCAAGTAAAATGTGCATAGCGTTCAGAAAGCCGCCACGGTCAACAATGCCAAACGTGGCAACGCTACGGGCCTCGGGCGCCCCACAAATTCCAAGAAACAATCCCTTCTCCTCTCTGGGCCTTTCAGCACTGTTCAGCCCCTCAGTGTTCGCCATGACATCAACATTTTCGTCTGCCCGTCATCCACAATATCTCTTGTGTCTGCTCGCAGTGGCTCGCAGGTACACGCGCTCGCCGCTCTTCCCCCACACACACGGCGACGAGAAGCACTCGGCCAGGAGGAGAGACGAGCCGACGAAAGGAGCTTAGCGAAGGAAAGAGCGAAACGAGCGAGGGCCTCTTTTGGATCATCAAACGCGTGTAACTCCACTATTACGACACAGTTTCGAAAAATTTTCACGCCTTCGTGTTCGTTGCAGACTCGTGCACAACTGCAACACCACAACTAAATTTCGACCTCTGGGTGCTTTAGGGGCCCCTTAACCCTTTGCGGTCCAAAACCTTTACCCACTTTCCGGCTCTAGCGGTCCGAAACTATTTCGCCAGTTTCTGGCGCCGCGAATAAAAACACAAGCTGTGGAAGAGAAACGCACAGGATATTTATTTTTGCTCCTGCATTCTGCAGGCAACTCTTTTAGTGATATTTGGGCAACGTATGATACCGCTCAAAGCATTCCCCTGTGTGCAGGCCAGGGTTATTACTGCAGGTTTCCACCGCCGCCGTCGTCGTCTTCGTCACTCACTTCTGTCGAATCACTGTCATCACTGTCTGGTGGAGGCACGTAATTCTCTTCCTCACTAAAGTCATCCTCGCTTTCGCTAAAAGCACCGCCGTAAAACGCACGCGGTGAAAACGTGGCCATGCTTCTCAGCGAACCGCGCGCGCGAGTGGGTACGCTCTAGGCCCCGTGCTGATCATAGTGCTGCACCCTAGTGTCAAAAAAGTAAAACCTCAACAAACAAAGCTCACTTATTCCTCAAGAGATGGCCCTTCATGTATACAAAAAATGCGCGCGACTCGCGGTGAGAAAACAGCAAAATTTAAACCACGAACACCCTTGTCGGGCGGGGCCCGACAGCGGACCGCTACGGCCGTGTTGCGTTGTCGGGCGCTGCCCGACAACGGACCGCAAAGGGTTAAGTACAAACCGGTGACACCTGGAAGAAATGAGCCCGGTAGCTTCCTCTGTCATTCTCACGAACTTCTATATCCCTTTCAGGCGCAAATTGTGATGCACTGTCTACGAATGTGTCAAATTCACATACCATAATACCAAGGTGCTCAATATTGCATTCCAAGAAAGAAAATGAAGTAATGTGTGGTTTTGCGTCAGTTTCAGTAATTAATTTTAATTAGCATGTAATGAAATACTTCATTGTTCTGCAGTCAGTCATGTTCCATTTCGACATAAAAAGAATGAAATCACATGCTTCAAATGTGTGTGCAATTAGTTTTTGGTTGCATTCATTTCAAGAAAAGAAAAATACAATCAAACCTCATTATAACAAAGTCACATCTGCCACGAAAATACCGTATATACTCGCGTAATGAAAGCACTTTTTTTTCCAAAAAACTGAAGCAAGGTTGGGGGGTGCGTTTATTATGCGGAGTAAATTTTACAAAAGCCTTTTTGGAATGAGCAAAAGATGCGGTAAAAAAAATGTTAGGTAGCTTACCTTTTGCAGTAAACATACACGTACACTATTTGGAAACAGTTTTTTTATTGCCCTTCACTCTTCGTCAGAATCACTAGACCCGTCGTCCAGGTCGCTGGCCACTTCGTTACCTTGCTCCCACAACTGGTCGTCCTTGCTGCCGTCTAGCGCATTTGCAATTCCAGTCTTCTTAAAACTCTTGGGCGATCAAGTCGGCTGGCAGCGAGCACCATGCGCCGAAGATCCAGGAGCACACCAGCTCGACGGACGGCCTTTTAATCTTGCCGGTCGGCGTCAGGGCGTGCCCTCCATGGGCAATCCAGTCTGTATACAACTGGCGCACACTCTTTGAACGGCTTGTTCACACAAACATCAAGGGGCTGCAGCACCGAAGTGAGTCCACCTGGAATGATGGTGATCTCGGTGCGCAGCTCCTTCAGTTCCCAGCGTACGTTCTCTCCCAGGTGGCCGTGAAAATTGTCGAGCACAAGGAGAGACGGGAGAAGCAGGGTGTATGCCGGCTGGGAAGTTGACCTTCGGCACGGTTTTCCATTTGAAGATAACGTACGGTGGCAACTTCCTGCCGTCTGCCATGATAGCCAGAATTACTGTGAAACTGCTTCTCGGCGCCTGTCATTTTAACGAGCACGCTGTGTGCTCCTTTCTCACTGACCGTCCTGCTCATTGGCATGTCAAAATCGATGGGCATCTGGTCCGTGTTCCCGATTTGCGAGAGAAGAAATTCTCAGTAACGCTGCAGGCGTATCACAAACTTGTGAAAGTCGATTACCTTTTCTTCGTAGCAACGAGGCAGTCGCTGACAAAGTGATGTGCGCCTCCTCAAGCACAGTCTGTTGCGCCGGATGAAGCGTGTCGTCCACCCATTACTCGCTTTGAAAGCGGTGGTTGCGAGGCCATGCTTCCTGGCTGTGGCTCGTGCGTGTGTCCTGATCATTTCATGTGAAACGACACAGCTTTCCTTCCACAGGTCCCGGACATATTCCAAGACCTCTTCTTCTACAGCAGGAAGCTTTCCGGTCTTCGGTCCCTCAAAGGCACACCGCGCCCTATTCGTAGCGCGCAGCTTGTCGTGCTGCTTCCACCAGTAACGCATATGGACTCTGTCAATTCCGAAATGCCTGCCGGCAGCACGATTCCCATGCTCAAGAGCGTACTCCACAGCCTGCAGCTTGAAAACGGCCATGTAGCTTGTATTTCGGCCCATCGTCCACGGCAAAACGCAAGAAAGGCTAAAAACGAACTCACAACGGAGTGGGAATGGCTGGCGGGAACAACAAAAAGTAGGGCCAGAATGGCTAGAACGCTATAACACGCGTCACAGTCTAGCATTGTTTTGACTGGCTGTCCAACCCGGCTTCGGAAACTCTGCCACTTTGGTGGTAGATGGCGCTATCTTCTGGAAGCTGTCTCCATGCGCTCCCGCTGCCGGTTGCAGCCGGCTCCTTAACGTTTCGTATTAGCAGGAAGCAACTGTTGGCTGGTGTAGGCAGTTTCGTGACCTTCGCTCGCTGTGTGCTTGTGGGCCACAATGTCTCTACACTCGCACCGTTCGTGAATCCTGCTGTGGTGCACGGATACTTCAAAAACAAGTACAAAAAGAGAGGGACGTGCTGCGCACAGATAGAAAGAAAAACAAACAAAGAACGGTGCGTGGCAGCGGGTGGAGGGGAGCGAACAAGGAGGGGTCGCATAATAAAAAAAAGAAAGAAAAGATCAATGGACGAGGAGGTGCCGCGCGTCGGTTCGCGAGACTGCAGCGGATGAAAGTAGGGGATGCATTTATTACGCGAGAGAAACAAAAATCCAAAATTTTGACGACTAAAGTTGGGGGCGCGTTTATTATGCCAGTGCGTTCATTACACGAGTAAATACGGTAACTTCGTTATATCCGAAAGTTCGTTATAAATGTTTATTTGTAACACTACATCTATGACAAGACTATTATTCATTTACTTCGTTATAACCGGTAATTCGTTATATGGAGGTTTGAGTGTAATACTTCTGATGTTGGATCTGGAACGCGGCACGTCGAATGACCCGTCAAACATCATAGTGCCTTCACTAAATTGATCAGCTACAGTCATATGCAGCACACTGAGGTTAAGTCAAGTCATACTGATTATGCAGAAGGTTCAATTAATCCAAAGAGCAATGTATCTTGCTCTCTTTTGGCCACAAATTGACACAACTAGCATAAACAAGTTGCGTACACAAACGTAGCCACAGCCGCTGAAGGAGATATAAAATATTAGTAGCTCTCACGTGAATGGATTTGGCTGCCAGTTTAACTATGCAGAAACTTACTGGCAACCTAAGTGGATACCCATAACCAATCACACTGCTCATGCGACCATTTTAAAGGACAATGAAGAAACATCTTGAACAGCTGTACAACAGCTTTACAGGAAACAGATTTGAACAATGTAAAAGGCATTTGTCACAGCAACTTTCTCCCATTTCAATTGAGGCACTATTTCAGGCTCAGTAAGGAAAGAAAAGTGGACTAATTCTCAAAGCATCTTTAATCAATCTATAAAGACGGTGCAAGATGATGAGACTATGCAGCCAACAGCCTTCACAGAAACAAACCAACAGAACATTGACAAAACTTTTACCTTGACAATGCAATAGAGAGGTCCTTAATGACAGCTTTTGTTCCTAAAATCAGCATTGCTTCAAGTTCTATTAAAACTTTAAATTATGATTGCATCGCCACAGGTTTAATTTAAAAGGTGATAGTAGACATAAACATTGCCTGCTGTTCGGAAGTTATATTTTATAAGGCGTTGAGAATGTCAGCACTATAGCTCTATGTATTTGAAAGATCAAGAGTGAGCACATTTATTTGCCAGTAGAGGCTGATCATGACAGGGAAGTTTCACTGCTTGTATATTTTTACCTCCACAAGTCCGATGCTATTCATGACTTATGCACTTTTGATTCACCAGACAGGAAATGCAAGAAGCTTGAACCCTTCCACCTCGGGTGTGTAGAAGATGCAAAACTTTTGGCCTCCCCACAGGAATCTGAAGCCACAAGTGGTTGGCTGGGCTTGTGCAGTCTTGATGTGCCTGCCTCGTGTATCTTACTGAAAGACGATACTTTGCTCTCCGGCTCAGACTCACTAGTCGAAGCGACTGAACTCTTGGCAATAGCACCAGTGTCGCGACTTCTACAGAACGATTCTGCCGGTCGATGCTGTGTGTGTCCCTGACAAAGGTTGGGCGCTGCACAGCAGAAAGCATCAACAGGAAATGTTGCCACACTGAGACTCCCCTCAACAACGCTCCGGAAAGGAGACTTGGCTCCACGCAGGCCGACAGGTTCATCAATTGGGAATGTGCCGCCAAACACCAGAGGAGGCTTTCGAGGTCTGTTGGTCGCAGATCGGTGGCGCCAAGTATCGCCACCTCGGTGCCGCGATGACGGTGACCTCTCCAGTGGTGCTGAAATGCTGACCACTTTGGGCTCTCTTGGTGATCTCACTTCTTCCTCCTGTTCTTCGTCCACTGTGGTAGCGTCTGCTCGGTGACGCGAGACATCGCTGAGGCCAAAGACACGTCCGAAGGCACGCTTGCAGAAACGGCCCGGACTCATGGGGTGGTGCTCGGGTGACCCTTCGCTGCTTTCAGTGCCGCCTCTGAAAGATGAGGCCGACGGCAGTCCCTTGTGTCTGCTACTACTGCAACAGTGCACCTTCTGGCGACGCAAGATTCCTTTGGTTGGAGGCCGGGCTATTGTCGATGAGACGACAATGGTTGCCCCCTCGCCGCCAGCACTCCCCTTCCGCTTTTCAGGCGACGAGCCCTCAGCCGAGCCACTAGCCGACAGTGACAATCGGCTGAGGCGTCGGAGCCTGGCGGCCAGGCTGCGTCGCCGCAATGAGCCACCAGGTGGCGTCCTCAGTAGAGGTGCCCGCAGGTCTTCAAAGGCACTGCTGCTCTCGGCCGATGAAGCAGCCGCCGTTGTGTCGTCTTCTTCGTCCTCCTCTTCTCCTTTGGTAGCTTCCTCCTCAATACTTTTATGCACTGTCTCAGGCTTTGATGCCTCGGCTGTCACTGCCACGGCTGGTGTTTCCTCCTAAGGTTGTGTCCAAGTGGTGTGTCCGAAACAGAAAAGGAAAGTGAGAAAAGTGATTACTGTAGTTGAACTCCTACGGAAGCAGTTTACATTAAAACATGCACATTAAGACTCTCTTACTGGCAATAAAATAACAAAACGGGTGAAATATTTCAGTCACAGCTTCTAAAAGAATTCTGGGGTTGTGTGTGCCAAAACATATTCAGAGCTTTGTTGAACTCCAAACAGAGCTTACATTTAAAGTCACATGAGTCTTTCCCTCAACACTAGATCTAGAAAGTGCCATGCGCATGCGTGAACAGCCCTGGCAGTATTTACACTCACTTGATGGCAATGTAAAGCTTGCCCTCTTAATGTTTTATTGAATCAATACAATACTATCATAAGTGACTGAACAATGTGCTGTGTCTTATCTACATAGTAATTACAAAAAAGGCCACTCTATAATGGCATCCATGGCAGACAAGTAATGCCTATTTTACGTATTGCAATGATGCACCTGCTAAAATACCTTTTAAAATTATTTGTAAATAAAGAGAACTAAACTGCACTCATGCCATGCAATTGCAAGAACAACTGAACAAAATTAGGCTTTAAATGTATGGTTCATTGGGCAGTGAGTGGCCTAGTTTTAAAGTATGGCATACCTAAGAAAAACATTTCCAATGTGCTCATATTCAACCATATGACTTTTTCGAAGTCCCCATTTTACTTCCAGTATGTTGACCTACATATGAACCAGAGGGTTTCCACCGAAACCAGTGGCCAGTGACGGTATCAAAATATTGCACAGAGCATTTTGATATAGACACATCTGAAAACAGCACACATGGCCTGCAGAAAAAAAAGATTAATACAGGCAACAAAAGATGATGTCAGCAAATTAAACGAGCTCTATTAGAATGCAATTCAAGGTATTTCACTGCCTTTCCACAGAAAGTAATTTTAGTTTATAACGTAATGCAGAAGATAATAAAATTCTGTCACAAACAAGGGTTTCAGAGAAAGTGAAACACTAACTGCCGCCTTTGTGTAATGTATTGCAAACAAAAATGGTCAAGTAGCTAAGAGTCATGCAAGCGTAAAAATATAACAACACAACAAATTATACAAGCAAGCACTGTAAGCTCCCTCCTCCCTCAATGAACAGAAAGGCTATCATAAAGCCATTAGCAAAGCCTTAAAGAACGCTTTCACAGGGAAGAAAATGTTAGGTTTTAAAGGCCCTGAATGTTCCAGAAGGCTTAATTTTCAGATTTAAAACTGTAGGAGATAATTGCAAAATCCACAGTTGCAAAACCCTCCAACTACAGTCGGATACAACTTTAGAAGTCCATGGCATTTCCTCCTCAAAGGCGGACGCACACAAGCCTGCACTCCGGACTGACGTCACTGCCAGTGACCAGAACGCTTCATCAGAGCGCTCGAGTCGCTCATCTGGGTGGGACCTCTCCGGACTTCTTAAGCTGTGTCCTACTATTGCCAGGCTGATGCTAATCTGAACACTGATGTGTGACTTGCATCAAGGGCATCATAGAAAACAGAAAACAACCGTCTGCTAGGTTAAGCACAGGTTGTTCTTGAGCATTAAATAGTAACGTGTGAAGTGAAACCTTAAACCTGATGGTAATGAATGCGAGTAGGTTGAAAGTGCAACAGTTTGCACAGTGCCACGTCAATGCTGCGCACAATGCATACTTTGGCCATATTGACACCTTGATCAAATTATTTATGCTCTCATGGCTGTTCAAGCACTGCCTTATGTCTACTGATTATTTAAGGCGAGACACAACACTTCAAAACCCCACCCCTTTTTTTAAAAATTCCTGGTCGATTTTGATGAAACTTGCCGACTTAATGTATACATGTGTGCCGATTTCAAGTATGCAATCGTCTTTCTAGTATAATATGCAGGCTTTAAAGCATAAAAAAGTCGCACGGTCCCTTAAGCATTTGCCTAAAACGACTCAAAGGCAAAACACATGTTGTGTTCTTCTCAGTCGATTGCAATGATTTTGCCTTCACTGAATTTCGGCTGCCGTGGCCAGCAATCGAACCTGCACCCTTGTGCTCAGCAACTCACCATAGCTGCTAAGCTACAACACTGCCCACCTTCCAGGATTGCTGAAGTGTCAATGTGTAGTGCGCAAGAGAGGAAAATAGAGTGCGGGTGCCCTACCAAGCTGAGAAAACTTGAAGACGAAACACATACAACAGGCGTTTATTGAAAACAGGCGTTTATTGGAAACGAAAATCACGATATACCCGTGCCTCAAGCTCATGCATATGCATACATCATCCCACAAGAGATTGTGTGGGTCGATCTTGAAACATGAAATCTCAAAACAAATCTATGGTGTATCAATGCACGTCGAACGAAAAGCCCTTTCATTTTCTTTTAACAGCAAAGATGGGCAGCTGACAGACTTTTCAAACCTGCTTTCTTTATCAGGTAAGCCTCGACGATTTCGCGATCTGTTTTTGAACTGCCCTTTTTTAAAAAAGTGGTGTTGCGGAATAAAGGAGTACGAGCACATTGTTTGCAATGTTCTGCCAAGTGGCTACCGAATCCCTTCCTGTCTCGCCCTGTCGTTGAAGCACTGACTAGTCTGTCCAATATAGGCGCGTCCACAACTCAGAGGTATATGGTACAGCACGTTTGCGGTACACACAGTGTAGACAGTCCTATGACTGGTGTGATATTGCACGCGTTTCTTGGTCCTTTGAAGGTTGCAGACAGCTGATAGTCTGCAAGACGCTGAAAATTGGGAGTTGCTGCAATCGGTTTCTCTCTAGACGTTGAGGACTTGTACTATTCTGTGACACGTGAAGGTATCTTGTGTGCAGTTTGTGAAAAAAATCAATGAAATAGGTGAACTTGCCTTCCAGAATTCGGTGTGCATGAACTGTGATTTTTTAACTTTGCTAGAATTCTACCTACATTCGACAGCCATCACTCATAGTGGCTGTTACTTCATTCAAAGCACAGGCATCTGTATTGGCTCATCAATAGCCACAATATTATGCGAAATTTTTTTGGCATCCCTTGACAATCGTATAAATGCAAAACTAACCGGAATGCCAATCATTCGTATATTTAGATATATCGATGACTATTTAATAGTCCTAAAAAGATCACCTGGCCTTTGCCTTGACGATGCAGCAGCAGAATGTCTCACATTGTTCACCAACCTTTCTGAAGGGCTCAGGTTTATGTTTGAACTGCCCAATGGAAATTCCATCGAGGAGGAATAAACTTTATTAGGAGAAACCAGCAGGTTTAAGTGGCCGGGCCTAGGCCTCCCATGAGGGGACGTCAAGGGCTTGCCTCGACGTTGCCTCACGGGCGTGCTGGGTCACCCAGGTTTGTTCGTCGAGAGCGGAGCTCCGCAGAGCCTCGCGCAGCCTCGACGAAAGGGTCGTGGTGTTAGTGTGCCTGTACTGTGCCAGGCACTCCAACTGCCGGTGCTGTGGCACTCACCCAGCTATGCTTCCAGCTTCTCGACCTTCAGATTATTTTTTTATCATCTAGTCATGCCTGTTGGAGTTATAACCCTAGGTCAAAGAAAAGTGTTTCACCCTTCGACAGTGCCCTCTCCAAGCTAATAAAAAGAGGCATAGCTTCTACTTGCCTTATTAATGCTTTGCGCAAATCATGCGCTGACCAGATGGAGCCAAGCATGTCCAAGCAAGTTAACAGATTAGGGAAGGCAGGTTTTCCCGTGTATGTTGCATCATCTGTATGCGAGACATTGCTCAAGAAATCAAAACAGCCAAAGGAACGGGCAACGAAACATCTTGACAAAAGGCCGTTGCATGCAATTCCATACCTTCACAAAGTGTCTCATAACTTGAAGAAGGTAGCTAACCGACACAATATCAATCTAGTTTTTTCAGCGTCTTGCAGACTATCAGCTGTCTGCAACCTTCAAGGGACCAAGAAACGCGTGCAATGTCACACCAATCATAGGACTGTCTACACTGTGTGTACCGCAAATGTGGTGTACCATATACCTCTGAGTTGTGGACGCGTCTATATTGGACAAACTAGTCAGTGCTTCAACGACAGGGTGAGACAGGAAGGGATTCAGTAGCCACTTGGCAGAACATTGCAAACAATGTGCTTGTACTCCTTTATTTCCGCAACACCACTTTTCTAAAAAAAGGCAGTTCAAAAACAGAACGCGAAATCGTCGAGGCTTACCTGATAAAGAAAGCAGATGATAAGTGTGTCAACTGCCCATCTTTGCTGTTAAAAGAAAATGAAGTGGCTTTTCGTTCGACGTGCATTGATACACCATAGATTTGTTTTCAGATTTCATATTTCAAGATAGACACACGCAATCTCTTGTGGGATGATGTGTGCATATGCATGAGCTTGATGCACGGGTATATCACGATGTTCGTTTCCAATAAACGCCAGTTGCAAGTAAAGCGCCAGTCCTGTTGTATGTGTTTCGTCTTCATCGTTTGTGCTCTTCAAGTTTTCTCTAATGATGGACCAACTCGCCTAAACCAGGGTATTGTTGAAGCTGAGAAAGTTTGACGGACGCAATGATGAAAGCAAAAGAGTGTTGCTTTTTGGGGCATGCACATCATTTATGCCCAAATTCTTCATCTGCACTCGCATCTCCTCAACATAACTGAACACGAAAGCTGCACCTGGTGAGTGTACATAAGCATGTTATGCTTACGCTCTTCTAGGTCAGTTCAAACTTTCTATGCTTTTAGCATACAACTTAAAGGGGCCCTGCAACACTTTAACAAGTAATCATCGAATGGCTCCATTAAAGGAGTTTATTGCCTCACGAATAGACTGCCGCAAAAGTTTTAGGATACACCAAGTACGAGCGGAGTTACGGGGGTATGTCTCAAGCTTCCAGGGCTTTCTCTCTCCTTTCCTACCAGCAAGTGCGCTGAAAGCTATGCAGAGGGAGGATGACAAAGGGGCAAGAATCGATTCGTCAGCGCATGTCATGACCTCGAGTGCTTTCTTTTCTTCTTCGAACGTACACTTTTAGTGTGATCACGGGCGAGCGTACGAGCACATGGCAGCATACCGCGGCGACCACAGTAACTATGCAGCTCACAATGCTCAATTCAGCCAGTGGACGTGGTCTTTGGGTTTATGGTGCGGTCATTTGTTGAGAAAACGAGCAATTTCTAGCTGACTGGAGAATTAGTTGTAATTAGTTGTAAATTCCAGGCTGCGGGCTGCGTGATAATGTTTGGCTCACATGTTCTCAGGAGCCTCGACCACTGATCGGCAGTGTTTTCTGACCATGCTGAAAACTTGTTGCAGGGCCCGTTTAAGATTGAGCTTTTTGAACTGTTGCAAAGAGTATGTTGATCAGTTTAAAAACATACAAATGTGAAACAAATAGAAGCACAGCGACTAATGATGGTTGGGTACTGTAAGCACCACAGTGCATACAGTCAAATTAATGGTTAAGCCAGTAAACTGTGTTGCGCTCCACTGCACCTTTCACTAACTTAGTTAAGAAAGAGCTCCTTCCTAAGGCGCAGCCAGCACAAAACATGCTGTTCAGTTCATGGCAACTCCTTTGTGAAAGGGCTCGCAGACAGGCTAAAGCACCCCCTGGCTCAAATGACAAGGCTGAGTAAAGCCAACTTTTTGCAGGTAGAGTTTGCAGAGGACGTGCAAGCGTGACGAGTTTGGTCATGCCAAAAGAAATGATGTTTTGACACAAACTCACCACTTTTGTACATCCTCAGCAAATCATTTTGCAGTAGAAAAGGCATATGCATGGCACCTTTATGTAAAAGTGCAAGGCACACAGTTTCCTTACAGTGGTTTCCCAAAAATACAGAGAATACTGCTAACGAGTGTAGAATAGCTCAAACATGTGTTGGCATTTTAGACGCTATTAAACCACATGGAAAGGCGAAGGCACAGGTAAGAAATGTACAGAACAACAACGAGTGCAGTTGAATGCTGGACTCGTGGTGTTCTGTACATTTCTAACCTGTGTCCTCCTCTTTTTGTGCCGTTTAATAACGTCTAAAGGCTATGAACCAACTAGGCCGCCAGTACGTCTTATGTGTTAGCAGAGATCTGCTTCAGTAGTGACAATATAAAAACAAAGTTGACCTTTAGAAACCGGCCATCCGCTAACACACACACCATGTACGGGGCATATAGCTCAAGAAACAGTACTGAAATGCACACACTAATGCTATAGATCAACCTCAAATGCCAAACACACCATTTTCATGTTTGCAGACTTCATTTGATGAAGTCTGCACATATGCTTGTCTGATGGTACGATGATGTCAAAACCCAATTACAAGGCATGTTGTAGTGGGGCACTCCAGATTATTTAAACCATCTGGGCTTCTTTCACCTCAATCTAAGAAGTACACAGGAGCCCCAACCTTGCCCCAATCGTAGCTGCTATTATTTCAGGTAATTATAATTATTTTAATCCATTTCCGGCACACACTGAAGCTGCAGAATCAACATCAGCGATTACTCGAGGCATGTATGAAAAAATTGAGTATTTCATAAACCTGGGCCTACACAGCCTGTAATTCAGACTGGATACCTGTATTAGTGTACATGAAACAGATAAGTATATAATATATTGTGTTGTTTTAACAGCTGTATACTCATATTGAACTAAAATTCAGCTTCCTCAAGGAACCCGCATGAAATGTCAATATATTTTGTTGCACACTGGAATTGGTGCCCATTTCAGGTTGCGTACCAAATAGGCACACTTTAAACATGCCCCCAGCATGCGGATTGCCACAGCATTGATTGACAAGTTCATATAAAAATGCTTTGCATAGCGGCCAGCTTCATATAAAAAGTGTGCTCCCTAACATATATATGAATTTAGTTGCTTTCGTTAACTAGTTAAATTTAAACTGAAGGGCCACTAAAGAGGTGAACAAAATGTATCAAAACTGATAAAAACAAAACATGCAATTTTTAATATTTCATACCATAACACTAGTGCTGATACATCGGTGTGACTACAGGTATATCAAAGTATTTCCCTGTACTTGCTCTTCGTGGCACAGCTCTTGAAGTTCTATGCTTCAAGTATTTGGCTTTTTTAGAGTACAATGCAGCCCACCTATCTCATTCCAACAAGACAACAGTCGAAAACAAGGTGATGTACAAACTTCCAAAGTAGCGTCACCACCTGTTTTTGCACCTTTTGTGGCTTACCAAGCCACTTAAGACAAGAGTGACATATCTTTTAGTATTGGAGAGGCATAATTTACCGATACAGCTGCCTCTTTAAAGGTCAACTGCAACATAATCTTTGAGCATAATCTAGTTTCCAATAAGGTCACTCAACCAAAGCAGTCTTATGGGCGCTAGTAGATTTGAAAGTAAAGAAAAGGTGAAACCAGGAATACATGTAAGAAAGAAAGATGGGCATACTACTTTCCCGCCCTTCATTGGATTGCCTGCAAATATGCGGCATTGGTTATGACAGGCGGAAACAAGAAAGCCCTTGAGTGCGGGTTTAGACACAGCCATATATTACATGCATGTTTGATAAGCTGTTAGTTCAATGAATGACAACTCATTTTCCCATAACTTCAGTGCACATCTTTGTGCATGTATCTTTCGTTGTTTTGTAACAGCCCTCTCATTTAGAGAAAAACCTGTCTTCCAAATAATGCAGTTAACTAAATGCCCTAAACCAGTGCCTTCATTACGGATAGGTTTCAGCCGCTCAAAATGAAGTACTGAAACAATATTTTCACCACCATCCCTCCTCTTTTTTTTTTTTGCAATAAGGTAAGATTCAGAGCCAAAAAGCCCTAGACAAAATACTGGCAAGCATAAGAACACCCTAAGTAACTAATAAGCTTTTATACAGCCAGTTCCAGGTTCATTTAACAAAAGGTGACTGTGTCGAGACATCATGCCACAGAAGGAGACAAAATGTGGGAGCGAGGTGTCAAAACGCCTTGGCACTCGCTCCAGCTTGCATGGTTTCCTCCTATGCTGCTACTTATTGTGAGGCCCAATTTAGGAGCATAGCGGATGACCAGGTGGCCCAAAGTGAGTGTTGAAATGTTCTGTGACCACATTCTGCATCATGACATCAGAATAGTCACCTCCTGGCAAATGAAACTAGAACTGTCCGTTATAGAAAAGCTATGAAATTCGAGTGTTGTAAGACTTGCCAGTACTTTCCTGGTGTTATGAAATGCTCAATTTCCATTTTGTGCATAAAAAAAAGGTGGGAAAAGGGGGGGGGGGATTTGAAAACATCACGTGAATAAAGGACAAGTGCAGTGAATAAAGAAAAGTACAGTACTCACTGACTGAAACGCGAGAATTTAGGGCTAAGTAATGCACATACTTTCGTTTCCGGTGTCTTCAGTTCATGTCGTATTGGCGTAATTTTTACTTGAACGCTTACACGAAAGCCAACATTACCTTTAGCAGATAGAATCGTAGCGGCATGACAGGGTTATCTCGGGCAACTACTCACAACAGTCGTTATACTAAAAAATTGATGTCACATTTTTTTCAATCCAAGAGGACTGTACAATTACGGTGCCTGATTTAACCCTTTGAGGGTTTTAGCCGTACATGTACGGCATTCCTGTATGTTTAAAACTTGCGTCTTTTTCGATCATTTCTCTTCTTGGCATGTGCTGCCCCACTTCAGAAATACATGGAATTTTTTTTCATGTGCCGGTGTCTCTTTGTTGTTTGTTTTTTCTTTCCAAAGCAGCGCACTGACTTTCTCTTGGGCATCCGAGCATGCATGCGAGGTGCGGCTGGTTTGGTTTTGTCCTTCGGGTGGTTATTGCTTCTTGCGCCCACAAAGCTGATGGCTGTCTGGTTTCTAATCACTCTCAGGGTGACCGCTTGTTAAGGGGCATTCACACGAGGGAGAAATCGGTGGGGGACATGGGGGGATTGCGGATCACGTGACCGCGACGTCACGAATTAGTGAGT
The DNA here is from genome assembly GCF_013339695.2 of Rhipicephalus sanguineus. Lineage (NCBI taxonomy): Eukaryota > Metazoa > Arthropoda > Arachnida > Ixodida > Ixodidae > Rhipicephalus > Rhipicephalus sanguineus. Next base: position 31,060,506 of record NC_051176.1, read on the forward strand.
GGGCGAGACCTCCCCGCGCCTCCTCGGACACACGGGGGCCTTTTCCCCAACAGGACAAACAATCCCCCGGCGGTGGGGGATATGGCGGAATTTCGGGCTCTTGTTTGGCCACATTGTTGCACTTGCTCCTGCAGAGAGCGGCAGCAGGTGTACAGTCTGCAGCTGCATGGTCGTCTGCAGCTGCATGGTCGTCTGCAGCTCGTCGTCAGCAGCTCGTCAAACGGGTGGTGCAAGCCACCAGAGTAGTCTAGTAACACTGGTTTCCCCCTCCGTTCGCCCCGTCCGTGTGAGTGGGCAGCATTTGTGGAGACTTCTCCTCGCGAGCTGACGTCACTAGGCTCCGCCTTTATCCCCCGAGAATTTGTCCCCCGTTTGAATACCGCTTTACTCTCTCGTTTATTGCTCCCCGGGGCGCGATTACATCTGTTTCCGTGTGGCGCTAAATTACACAAACGATGCCGCCGTGGTTGTGTTCCTGTTTTGGGGACTCGGAAAAACTAACTCTGTCTCGTTGACGATAAGTTGAAGGATTATTACAGCTATTTCTCTCGTTTTGCTTTCCGGACGGGCACACAAGCGTAGTTTTCTTCCGTGCGCTCAGTCACGCAGTTCACTTACGCTATGGAAGTGCGCGCCAGTTGCTCTGCTGCTAGTGAGTTGAGCGACGATTCTTCTGGTGTGGACTATTCCCCCGAGTGTCTTTTTGTATGCCTATGAGCTATGTTTAATACAACGCATGATTTTTATTTATAAAAATTGTATAAGTGTTTTTTTTTAGGATTTTGCTTCATGTTACTACGAATAAGCCATGTGTATGTAACAACAAAAATGATTTTTTTGTCACTTTACGGTCAGGCAAAAAAATTTTAGACAATTTTATTCTTAAATAGGATCGCCCGAAGAATTTATTTCAGCAATAAAGAAATTGCACATTTTTGAACTGCATTTCGCAAAAAAATTCTACCCTCAAAGGGTTAACATGCCTGATGGCAGAAAAATGTCACCTAACAAGATTCCAATGAAAGCTCACGAAAGACTACTGAGCAAGGGAAGCATTACAGCCGCTCATAGAGTGCTAGAACACCACTAAGAGTTCCCATGAAGAGTTTTGCCCTAATATATGTTTAAGTATGAAGCTAAAATTATTAGGATCCTAACCACAAAGAGGAAAATCAGCTGAAACTTGGTAGCTATTACACACATATTTTGGAAAAGCCAATAGACTTGCTCAATGGTTACAGGTGAGCATTTACGAGACAAAAATTTGAGAGGAACAGACAAAATAGTAGTAGCAAAAACAATTTGCAATTTATGTTTAAACCCATTTGTGCAACCTAAAAAATAATTTTGTTACACGCCAGAAAAAGTTAGTGCACATCATTCCTTTACATTTCAGAACTGTTTGCAGAAGAAATGCAATTTTCCCCAGTTATCAAGAGAGAATGTGAACTTCGAAAGCTATAATTTCAAAAACAAGGTGACGTAATGGTAAGTCTGCTAGATGCCTCCCCACAGGTGACTAGAAATTCAAATTATAGACAAACAAGACCAATGGCACACTGCTTGCAGTGATCTTGAATAATTCAGAATTCCTCTTGCAGTGAACCTACTCAGAAAATTATGGTAACATCAACCATACAGTTAATGGCACAAGTATCTGAAAATACTTAAGACTGCTTCTAGAAATATGTGATGTAATTGTTTCCGTAAACTTACATTTTATGTATTTTGGGAGGGGAAGAGGGGAAGGGGCGATAATCAGAGTGGCCAGAAAAAGAAAATCGTCAGTACGCATTTTTGTACCCAACTGACAGGACGAATTTTTCGTCAAACAACACTGACCAGGAGGATCAAGTTTAGGCGTCTTACCCATCACAACCCAGCTGGCTCTTACCCATCACAACCCGCTCCCATTGACACTGGCATCGTAATTCCTCCCCATGTGTGTGTGGTTTTTTTAGGAAGGCCTATGGTAGACACTGGGGCCCTGCACTTTCCATTCTACGTGACCAGAGCAGGCGCAGCGCTTGTTGAAAACAGACGTAAATGTGTTACACATCAATACGCGCGTCATTTCTTCCCTCTCTTTGTCATCAGGAAAGAAGAGCTATATAAATGGCAACTTAACATAAGCACCTGCAACAAGGAATGGCTGTAACAAGTTTTCAAATGAGAATTGTATCCTTAGATGGCTACTGAAAATATACGCATCTGACTATGTCCAGACAGCTAAGTACACTAGGAAAGATGTTGCTCAAGAAGACTACACGCAGTACCAGTGCTGTTTGGTCTCACTCAGCTAAACGCGTAAATTTTCATATTTATTTAGTTTGTTTCAAGGCACAGAACGATCCTTGCTGTGGTGAGTGGTGTACGTGAGTATACTGCATTTGTCCTTATCCCTTTTGTCTGTAATAATTTTTTTTTCCCAACTAGTCTCCCTTTTAGGACAGTTGGCAAAAAAAGTTATCAAAAGACAAGCAGGCTTGAACAGCTCAGAGCAGAAACAATGTTGTGGTCATTGGTGCAGCAATCAATTCAAAAAGTTTGCAGCTACTACATCAGTCCTTGCTAATACTAGCTCATTGATAACCGATCATTTCAGCTCAGATCAGAACTCTGAATTTATTATCAGTTTATAACTCCAGAATAATGCCCAAGTTTATACGAACTGCAAAGGCACAGCAGCTTACCATAAAAAAATGTTGCTGGTTGCCTACACAGTTTTGCACGCCAGGTTTCGTATTAGTGAGCCTGTTCACTTGGCCTAAATATTACGCTTGCTGAACACTGATAGCTTGAGAGAAGCCCTAAATGCTTACATTTATCTTGCCCATAGTTCTTGCTCTTAGAGACACGAAAAAAAATTTTTTTTTTAATAACGCCTTTGCGCTAAGACAATGAACAGGCTACCAGAGTACATACAAAGTGTTCACTGAAGTTTGCATCCTACAAACAGCAAGTACAGTAATCCCTCGTTATAACAAAATCGCTTTACTTGAAATATCGCTTTATTCAAAAATTTGTTTCAGTGCCCACCTAAACGCATACATATTAAGCCACGTTACTTGAAGAGCTTGACCCGCTTAGAACCCTTTGCGCATACAGTGTCAAATTAATGCAGGCACAGCCACACAAGTACCAAACCCACGACCACCGTGCATTGGGTGCCCAGTGCTCCCAGCTGCTTACGTACTGCAGAGTGAACGGGAGCTGTCAAATTCCATGATGCAGCACGCCCTAACTGTTAACCTCGGTCATAATTACATCACTGGCGTCCCCCGTAATAAAGTTGACACGAAAATAAAATTTTCCAGGTGCTTTGCGACATCAAGAAACCGCGGTCTCTTGGGATGCCAATAAGTGACCAAAAGACCACAGGCAGACTTGTGCCATAGTATTCCATGAGGTGCGCTGTGTGATTGACCATGTGAGTGTGTAATTCAGAGTGCTTTTCTTGCATCTGAATAAAGTTTTGCTTCCCTGAATACATTGTGTTTTGACTTCCTCGCAGTTGTAGCACAATTAAAGCTTGGCTGCTTTAGCTTTTCTTGAGTGGTCGGTTATATCGAAATACCGCTTATAGCCATTTTTTTTTCCGCCATCCCGCTGACTTCGTTATAATGAGGGATTACTGTATATAAGTTTGTTAACTCGTATACATGACCAAACTCCCCAGCATTCTGCCACTTTAATATTGCAGAGATGGCAATAAATGCATGCAGCAGCTTGTCAAACAAGGCTGGGGGGAAAAAAATAAATAAAAAACACTAAGGAGGCATACAGAAGCCAGCACAGTCAAAAGCACAAATAAAAATCAGTGGCCGAGCAAAAGAAAAAGAAAAAGGAAATGAAAGAGAAGGTGCCACCTACCGAAAATTGGGGTAGCGCAGATGCCAGCCGCAAAACAGGGCGCACGTAGGACGGCGATGACTTTAACGTGCTTGTGTGCTGCTGCTGCGCGTCGCTTCTTGAGGTGTTGTGCCACGCTCAAAGAAAATGTCGCCCGTTAGGCTTGGGTCGAGGTAACAACAACAACAAAAAAAGAAAAACCAAGGGAGGCAAAAAATAATAATACTAGTAACCAAGGGAAATTCAGTGTACGAAGAGAAATGCAAGGGAGGTAGAGGTGACACGTGGGACAGCAGCAGCGGACCCGACAGTCACGTCACGGAGTCCACAAAGGACAGAGCGTTGAAGACTGGAATCATGAGTTATGCCATTCGCCGAGATGTCACGAGGTCAGTTGCACAAATGCATCTCCGTTCCGGGCTGCCAAACCTGTGCCGCATTCAGGGCGTAATGGCACCCAGTTGCAATGCCTCTGTTCATTCCACACCGTGTCTTTTTCTCCTCCAAAGTTGGCAGGGCGGACTGTTCAATCGAACCTGTCCCACGACTGCACCACTAGCCACACCGAGCACCTTTTCCTAGCCTATAGAACACCCTAAGCAAGGCTACATAAGATAACGTTGAAAAAGCCTTTGTCCCAGACGCAGTTCTTTTCGCTACTGAGCTCTGAAAGCCAAGGACCCGACGAGGGAAAAATGGGACAAGGAAGGTGCCACGATGCATGCTGGGACCACACCCCCTGGCCGCATAAACACAGCAAGGGCATATTCACCAACGCCCAGCACAGGCAAAGCACCACTCTACACCTATTAATACGAGGCCCGGCCTCAACTGCTCAAACAGCTCGGACAAAATAGAACAGAAGGCGCAAACGACCTTAGAAAGAAAAACGTATGGAGCAACACAAGGGCCATGCCAGCCGCATGGAAAGAAACACAGCAAGGGGCGAGGTGCAGTGCTTTCCCTCGCTCCCCTTTCCCTGTGACGCCCCTGCAGACCAAAGCACCAATCAATATGCGCAGTGAGGGAGAGACGGCCCAGCCCATTAACCCAATTGAACACAACCTCCACACATCCCGCCCTTTCGTTGCTTTCTTTTTGTTTCTGTCCCCAGTAGTGCCTTCTTTCTATTTATCGTCCAATGCTGCAAAGGCACTTAATCAGTCTCGCATGTACGCCTACACCACACCCCCTTAGGAACAGCCTCACTCTTCTACACCACTCTGCCCCGTCTTTGGTGGGCACCAGTCCCTACCGCATCTCCCTAATCAATCTTTCATTTGGAGCCCGTCAAACAAATGGATTCTATATAAAAACATTGCATGTGCTTTTTCTTTGCTTTGCTCCAGTACACTTCACTAAATACATCACTATGCATAAATTCTAAAAAGTGATTGCCAGAAACAGAGTCATTTCATTATTTCGTGCAACCTGGAAGAAAGGAGCATGTAAATGTCGGCTTTTAAAAGGAGAAAAAAAAACAAAGAAAAAAAAGCAGTATGTTCTAGCCAAATCCAACTTGTGCCGCCCACAATATGCATTTCACCCAGGCTTTCAGGCCAAAGGTGTTTTATGCTAACTCAGATTTCATTTAATACAGCTACTCTATAAGTGCATGGATGCAAAGGCCATGCTATGAGTGTCAACTATTTGCCAAGTTAGGATTTTAGTGGTAACTAGGAAGTTGAGAAGAGTTGTTAAGCCAGTAAGTGTTAGATACAAATTGAGAATAAATACTTCCATGCCCTAGATAAATATTTGGCCACCTTCAAGCCCCTTAACCACCATTATACTCAACACATGATGCCCCATAGCAGCCATAACTGCCCTTCCCTTGTCTCAACAAAACGTAATGCTTTCATATGAAATTTATATGCAAAGCAAAGCAGGCTAGTGCATCTGTTAAAATGTCACAGTAGAGATTTAAGATCCATCATCTGCACCGCAGAAGAAAAAAAAATTCAGACAACCTGAAGTCCTTTTCTCAACGTCACTACTTAAACACTGGGGGACACAGATAAAAGTTACACAACTGCCTTGATGAGCAGCGGTTTAAAAAGTAATAAAAATGGAACCAACATTTTGACAAGTCTTAGACAGCTACTGCTTCCACAAATCAGTTGAATTTCTTTTACATTTGCAGACATTCTTGAAATATTTGCAAAAACCTTTTAGTTTAACCTGCCTTATTCATAAAAAAAAAGCTGGTGGTGTGTTTACCACATACTACCTGTTGCCGACATGTTTCTGACTGCAGTTTCTCAACCCTACAAGAAGTCACGTGTGGCTTCAAGTACTTAAGTGAAATGGTTATATTCAAGCGAAACAGTATTTTTGAAACTGTGTTGGAGGTTCTCAAGCGATATTCAGGTAGGCCTATTGTTAAAGCCATCTTAACAGGCAGGCACCAAAATCTGCTGGTACTACAGGTGTCGGTGGAGCATTGTCAATGGTACACAGATATCCATGCATCTTTCACAAAGAATTTCACATTTTACTGAGGAAAACTTAGTCTTTCTCCGCTAAAGTGTATATTACCTTTAAGAATGAACCATTCCCTGGGAATAAGTCCGTGGAAGCCTATTTTCTCGAGAATAAAACTTGCAACATTGCGGTCAGCAGCAGAAAGCCATAACCAGTTTAAGTACGCAGAGCAGGCTGTGTGAGAAAAATCTGTAGAAGTTGGCCAGGTCAAGCTTACTTCTGAACAATGACTTAGTGCATTTTTACTAAATGAGCCTTGACACCAGTCAACTGGATGAGCACCTGAAGAAGAGGCAATACAGGGTATTTTTTTTTTAGACAATACAGATTTTTTATTTTTTTATAAGAATTCTATGTCCAGGCAGAAATGCATTTCCACAACTAAAATGACACTGAGGTGACTAATTAACAGGAACTCATTATTTAACTCTAATTATTGAATTAGTAAGTCGTAGTGTGTGCCTGTTTATGGCATACATATTTGTTAGATATTGCCAAAGTTGCACGTCATCATCGAATTTTAAAGCCGATACCGAAACTGACCGCACCCACCGCACAGGAAACGCAACCGCTCTGTTACGTCAGACCAGAACTACCCGCTACAAGGAACTGACGAAAGTTAGATCAAGGCACGCCAAAGCAGAATCTCTTCAGGAAAATCTGCAAGCATTCCGAAGTGCACGAGTAGACAGCTTATTCTTTCAGTGCAATGTGTGGTGCTTATCTGTTTCTTTCTTAAACCATCAACAGGCGTGAAATACTATTTTGCCTGTCTGCAAGAAGAAGCGCCGCAGTGGCTGCCCCCGAGTTTTATGCTTCAGAGGGAAAGAAAAGATTGATATCACGTTTTTTTTTCGTGCACAGCTCGAAAGAAACAATTAAGCACCAACTACCACACGCAAACATAAGGCGATCCGCTGGCGCAACTGAGATGACTTGCCACTTTTCACGAAAAGATACGGCCAGGACGTGCCTTTACTAAAATTTCGTCACTTCCTTGTCACGTGTAGTTCTGGTCTGACGTAACAGAGTGGTTGCAGTTTTTGTGCGCCGGGCGCAGTCAGTTTTGGTATCGGCCTTAAAATTCGATGATGAATATCTCTAATTACGTGCAACTTTCATGATTTCTAAAAAATGGGTATGCCATAAATTGGCATGCACTACAACTTTCTAATATAAACACCTGCCCTGAAGTCAATAAACAAAAAGTTAATTAGCAAGTTTTTGTTAATTAAATTCATCAGTGTCATTTTAACTGCGGCAAAGTATTTCCGCCTCGACGTGGAGTTCATGTGCAGAAATGACAGGAGCTTTACTGCCATAGGATTTTTATAAAATATCTGTATTGTTAAAAAAAAAAACCCTGTAGATTGGCTGCTTCTTTAAGTAGCATTCCTAGTGCTATTGTGCTTGTAAGCGGTGCATTCCATGGTGCACAGTCTCAGCTAAGTATCTATCACATTATGGGGCTTCACACTCACCGAGTAGGTGCTGGCCTTGTAGTAGTCGAATGTGGCAGGCTGGCTGGTGACAGGTGGTGGTGAAGATGCTGACCCGTCGGCCTGTGGTGACATGCCATTCATCACAGCAGCCGGCTCTGCAGGCAGGGGAGGTGGACTTGTGCTCACAAAGTTGTACTCGGCCGAAGGAGGCTGTGCAGCTGTTGAGAGCTGAGGCACTGTGTTCCAGCCACTGTCAGCAGACATTGGAGAAAGGTGCTGAGAATAGTCATGAGTGGCCTGTGGCAGTGATGTCCCTGGAAAAAAAAATTCCACACATATATTCAACAGGGCATGCCTGCCAGCTCATGGACTTTAACGTACGTAAAAATCACGCAGCAAATGAAAAATAGAAACTAAGTGGAGGAGGAGAAAATAGTACAAATTTCTTAAAAAGCTTGCCCTTAGTAAACACCTTGACAACAATTTACCTTTAAAGAGATACTAAAGGCAAATCATTTATCCGCTGACACCAAAATTGAAATTTCAAGGTGTTTGAGTTGTTTGAATGTCCTGTATATGAGGGCACTTCTGACCGATTATTAGTGACGGACGTTAGCTTTAAGATATTTTAATGTGGTTTTAAAGTAAGCATGAGTGCTCGCCCTAGTTAGCAGCACCTCGCGACATCGCCACTGGTATGATGTGGATCGAGGCCCCACGTGACGTCCCCCAAGTACAGCGAGTATTGTCGATGTCACAAAATATTTGCGGGGTGCACACACCCGGCGAGGGCCCTTGTTCCTCACCCCTCTTGCTCTGTTGTCGGGCTGCTCTCAAGGTAGTCTGGCTGCTGAGGCCAGGAACGCTTTTATTTTTTCCTGAAGGGGGTTAACATAATGAAGCGCCCACATCGTTTAATTCTCTACCACACACTGGGCCCCGATTCGAAAAGTGCACTTTCAATGACACCAAATCTTGAGTGCACATGATCTTAGGCGCTCCCCCGCTGTGGGGCACTAGCTTCCTATGGTTTTAGGCAGGCATTTCAATGTGACGCAAAAGTGGTCACAGTTAACGACGCTAGCATTAATTATACGATATGTTAGACCATTTACGATTCAGTTTCGAGATTACCCGACACAAAGGTGCAAATTAGAGTAAAAAAGGTCACAAAAATTTTGCTGTCAGAGGTCCTTTAAAAGTAGGACATAAAATGGACATTTTAGTACTAACTCGATGACATAGCTCATCCATCCACAGTTCAATTCTATCACTAGTACTCAACCCTTCATAATAAAAAGATCATTGCATTGCATTCACTGTAAGACAGCACAAAATGGCTAGCTGTACACTTTTTATTCAATTATTGAAAAAAACGTCTTGTTCAAGTTAGCCTATATGGTGTACAAACTGACACCCCAGTGATGAGTAACAGCTGCTTATCTCAAAGGCTATGCTTTCGGGTACTGTGAGGGCACAAGTCAATAAATAGCAGGAGCAGGTTACAGCCGTGGCCACCATATTTAAAAACTTAATAATGGCGAGGGTGATGCGGGTGGTAGAAAAGTTTTGTTGCCCGCACACTGCCGCATCCCTAGTTATGTTAATAAGTAGCAGGGCTGGGCAGTATAATGATACTAGAGTATTGCAATAGCATCGTAGAGATACTTTTGAGTATCTGTATTTCTGCCTAGCAATACATCTGAAAAATGTATCTCAGTAGTGAAACATTTTTATGATGTATCGATTGCATCGTGATACTGTGCAGGACTGGTGTATCTTGTGACTTTTTTTCCTACGGAAAAGAGCTGACGTGTTCTCAAATTGGGAAAGGAAGGCTCTTTGTTCTAAACCAAGCAAAGTTGCGCTGCCAGCCGGAGAAACAGGGAGGGCGGCAAAGGGTTCCCCACACGTACAGGACGGTGCACATGAAAGCAGAACGGTTTGGGTACCTAAATGTCCCGACAAGAGACATCGCCATGCTGCAGGACTTCCCGGCCATCAAGACAGTATTTATTCATTATACCACGAACTTGCACCCATCTGCAGCAGTAGTCTTTTCTTGTTCGCGAGTCTTTGTTGAGGCCGAATCGACGCTGTCTAGAAGGTAGCCTATTTGGGAGGCTACCTTCTCAACAGCAATTAATGCAACAATCTTCTTGCCCAAACAGACCTTGTGTGCCAAATAAATGTGCATTTTTTCTTCATTCACTGGTGTTTTCTAGTTCTTCGAGCGATATGCATGTTTCAATGTGCTGCAACATTATTCATGATATTATGCTGTACTTAATAAATGTCTTTGCAGAGCATCAGCATCTCCGAAATAAAGAACTATTCAAGTATCTCTATTCTTGTATCTGTATTCCGGTATACTTTTACCGTCTTGTCACAAAAGTATCTCCCAAATATTCTGCTACGTCAAACACAAATGTATCTCAGTATCTGCATTTTAGGCTTCCAGCACATGTATTTCGATACCTGTATTCCGAAATATTAATTCACATTGTATGATGACTGGTGTTATATTACTTTTCTACCACACTATGTTACTTCTATTAATGCGGTTCCTTGCCTGACATGATGTCTGTATAAAATCTTTTTGCGGAGGAGTTTCAAGCACCGGTGTGGCTCTGTGGTAGAATACTCGACTGCCACGCATAGGGCCTGGGTTTGAATTATGCTTGATCCTGGATTTTTTTTTCTCATTGTGCGAGACGGTACTTATGGACACCGGTGGCGGTGGCGGCGGCGGCGGCGGCAGACAACTGCGCCACCAAATTGGCTGTTGTGATCTCATGACAGCTTTCGCTGTAGAATACTGTTCACAAATATTATCTTCTCATAATACAGTAAGTAATAATGTGTGGTTAACAGGGTTTTAAAGTTCACAACCACTTGTTATGTACACCACACCCTCTCCATTTCCTTAAGGGGAGACGTGGGTCTTAAAAAATGGTTTTTTAAAAGTTGGGTGAATGGCATGAAATTTAATACACTTATTCAGCTTTTTCTGCAGATTCAAAATCTCTAAGTAGATTTTTAATAGCCGCATTAGAACAAAAGATATGCAATTTCTAACACATATTTAAGCATATTTCTTACGGGGATTTTTGGCAACTTTGCTTTGTCAAACACAAAAACAAAGTATATGGCAATATTGCCAGGAAGCTGGTCTAGCCGGTGATGCTATTTATTTTCTTATAATGTTGTTCACCAAATTATAATTCTCGATTATCAGAAATACTATGCAGCAAAAAAATTTCACTGACATTTACGTCTATTTATTTTGCATTCAAAATTTTTTGAAGACAATTGGATTAGCATCACCGGCTAAACCAGCTCTCTGGCAGCCTTGCCACATACTTTGTTTCTGTGTTTGACAAAGCAAAGTTGCCAAAAATTCCCGTAAGAAATATGCTTTTAGAGATTGCACATCTTTTGTACTAATGCAGCTACCAAAAATCTAATTAGAGATTTGGAATCTGCAGAAAAAATGGGATAAGTTTGTTAAAGTTCGTTTGGTTCACCCAGCTAATAAAAGAAATAAAAAAAAGACCCGCATCTCCTCTTAAATTATGAGTGTGTATTTCAGGGGCATGGTCAGGGGTGACACAGAAGGCACACAGAGAAAATTACTCTTGGTAACATACAGTACCCATTAATGGGATCCTAAAACAGTTTTGATGATTTTCTACAAATGCGTTGAGTCGCTGGCTCAAGTCCTTTGGCTTATTAGCAGAATAATTTTAGTGCCCTGCTTAAAGTGCGTAATTTATCAGGTTTAAAATATGAATATCACTACAGACCAGACCGCAGCAGCACTGCCAAGAGAGTTTTAAGCTGCTACTGCACGTGGCACATTTCATGGGTGAGCAAAGTTGAACAGGCGATCGATCCTATTGGCTGTCCCATTAACATCACAGGTAATTTTTCCAACTTGATTGTAAACAAATATTCATAATTGCTGGAACACTTTATGATTTATTGTATTTAAAAAGCAGCAACAGAAAGAAAATGCACCATCACAATTTGCTACTACACTTGGGAATTTCCGACAACAGCGAGTGTCGCCTGCCTGCGTTACAGCGTGCACCACATTATCTCGAGGTTTCTTTTCTGCGGCATCGTGAATCACTCTTCCTCTGTTGCGACTGCAGACCTAGCGAGTGGTGGCACATCCACGACATCATGTGCCTGTGCAAGGCAACCGGCGAGCGGAGTGACAGCAACGCATAGGCAGGCTTATCAGAGGGCTCTCATTATTTTATCGACGCTAGGGTCCACACGTTGACAGCCACTGCTTCATGCTGGAAGATTACCATCACTGCTCCCGTATTTACATTTACCACTGATGTCCAGTGAATCCAACCACTCGGCTATCTCGGCACATAAGTTGAGAAGGAAAAGGAGCGCTAAAAAAGGAGGGTAGCACTTAACATGCAAACCTATGCAGCTGCTCACTTTGTTGATGCTTTTGCAGCTGATCATTAAATATAAGCGCTCTGTAGCAGGTGGGCCTTTTAAACACCAATTCGTTGCGCAATTCACATGTTTTCACGCCTGAGGCGATTCAATGCTTCAGCCCCGCAATATTACATGCGTTAAGAGACTCCTTCCACTACATGACATTCATACAGTGTTTTTTCTGAAGCAGTTTCAAGAAATAGCGTGGCTCTGTGGTAGAGCACCTGCTTGCCACGCAGACAGCCTGGGTTCAACTCTCATTCGAAGATTTTTATTATTTATTTTATTTGCATCTTTCTCGATTATTCATATTGTGTTTTCTTTCCAAAGCAGTTTCAAGAAATAGCGTAGCACTGTGGTAGAACACCTGCTTGCCACGCAGACGGCCGGGGTTCGACTCTCACTCGAAGATTTTTATTATTTATTTTATTTGCATCTTTCTCAATTATTCATATTGTGTTTTCTTTCCAAAGAGATGCTTCAGGATCGCAACAGCGCCATGCTTGTGTTCTCTCAGATCTTCATCTTTTTCTAGCGCTGTTTCCTCGTTCAAAATCAGTACGTACCAACCAGCCCATTCAAGACGCTAATGAAGTTGTGCAGACTTTCCTAACAGGATGATGCGAAAAATCTATGTGACAAACACCACCAGGGCAAAGAAAACAGGAAGTTGCAAAAGTGCGAGGCGAGAAGAATGCAAAGAACACAGCTGCCAACTGATTCTTTATAAGCATGAGTTTCAGACAATTATTCTTCTTTTTTTCTTTCGTTTCCTTTCTTTTGTCTCTATGTAATCAATGTAATAAAGAAATCGGGCCTCGTACAAAGCCTAAATCAATCTTCAGACATGAGCCAAGTGGCGCAGAATGTTTACAAACACTGCATATTTTAACAACACTGTCGCCATTCAAGTCTCCTGTGCCACAAGTTCCCTTGATTTTAACTGTAGGAAGCCAAGGAAAGCATAGCGGGCATTATTTGCAGTTCTTAAAGGGGCCCTGCAACACTACTTCACGGAATCGTTGAGTGGCTTCATTAAAAGACATTGCCTCACGAATCGGCTGCTGCAAAAATTTTTAGGATACGTCAAGTACGAGTGGAGTTACAGGGATTTGTCACCTGCTTCAAGCACTTTCTCTCTCCTCTCGTACAAGCGAGCGCGCTGAAAGCTACACAGGAAGGGGGATGACAAGGGGGCAAGATTATGCGTCCCTTCGTCAGTGCGCATCATGACCTTGAGCACTTTCTTTTCTTTTTTTCTTCGAACGCGCAGCTTACTTTCAGTGTCAACGCAAGCGCGGGCACGTGGCGGCATCCTGTGGCGGCCACAGTAACTATTGCTGCTCAGGATGCTGAAATCAGTCAATGGCCGTGGATTTGGGTATATGGCGCAGTAATTTGGTACATGGCATCATTTGTAGCGAGAAGAGGGAGCGATTTCTAGCTGACTGAGAATTATTTGTAAATTCTAGGCCGCATACCGCCCATAATGTTTGGCTCGCGTGTTCTCGAGAGCCTTGACTACCAATTGGCAGCGTTTTCTGACCATGCTCAAAAAGTGTGGCAGGGCCCCTTTAACTCCTTAACTGTTTTTTTCTTTTTTTGAGTTTTTCTGTCTAAAACGTTTTTTTTTTTAACTTGATATAGAATATTTTGCTTCGAAAAAGCATGGTTTGATTGGTGATAAAAAACTGAAGCGTATATTAAGTCAAATTAGCATAACAAAGTTTATTGTCCCATGGCCCACTAGTGTCGTTCACAATTCGCGAAATAATAATGTCATCGTCAGGAAACTGGCGATTATAACACACCAAGTCATCAAAACGAACTTCGTTATCTGAATAATTAGCACCTGAAGAGCTGTAAGATGATGAAAGGTGCTTTTCCGCAGCAAGGCATGAGCAACGCAGGCGTGGTCTTCACTGGACAAAATTTTCTAAACACAAGCCACAAAAAAAAGTGAAATAGCGGTTGAAATAAAAGAAATTCCCAATCAGGTGCTGTCATCTGTGAAGTGACAAGACGAACTAGCTTGGAAACAAGCGTGTCGCATTCGAAACACGTTGGGGGAGATATTATCTCAAGTGGATCAGCCACACCCGTCCAAAACGGCTTCATCACGGCCGTCGACAAGTGCACTGGCGTGCAGCCGCCGCGCTCTCACAATCCACTAAAAATACGGCCAACTGCTCGAAATTACATGAAATAAACGCTGTTTATAGGAACAGTCGTGTCGTCCGAGTCGAATGTAAGTGTTTTCGTAGATTTTCCAAATTTTTGTTCAGTATCCCTTTAATGTCTGAAAAATGTACGCCTACTATGCTGTTTTCTTGATGTGAGTGCCACTGTTTGCAGTATTTTTTTAATGCATGGCACTTTCTCTTCTAGACATTCAAAACTTCGAAATACTTCAAAGACACCTTCATACAGCTTAAAAATCAAATATCAACTTACTCTGTAGTTATTCTAGATACCGTCGCAACTCCAAAATTAAACTGCAACTCTGATAACGTTCTCGCAAATTACCGTATTTACTCGCATAATTTGCGCACTTTTTTTTGTGAATTTCGAGCTCCGAAGAGGGGGTGCGCAAATTACGCGGAGATTTTGCGAACACATCTGAAATAACATGCAATATGTAATACTAACAGGCGCGGTATATACATTAAAAAAAAGAAAATAAATTATAGCAGAAATGAAGGGCACTTGTTTATTTAACAGAATTAGCAGGTACTTGAACCAGCCAGATCCATTCATGCACAATCTAGTCAGAATCACTGGTCGAGAAGTCTGACTGGAAATCCTCATCGCGGCTGCTGTCACCCGCCCTCAGCGGCGCGGCTGTCCAAAGTCTCTCCATGCGCGCACGCCAGCGAGCTGGCTCAGGCGGGACATGGGGAGCACAAAATATGAGAGTAAATATATATTTTTTTTTTAGTAAAGCTGGCTAAATACTAGGGGTGCACAAATTATGCGAGGGCGCCAATTATGCGGGTAAATACAGTATTTGAGCCATACAAATGGTTTGTATGCACCTGCATCTAGCCTAGTCAGCCATTCTGGAGACATAAGGCATGCATTCTGAGCGCGCACGCTCCGAGGCAGCTGCTTTTTAAACTACTAAACAAGCAAGAGCACTACTCTGCTCACATTGCTCAGCCGAAGGAGAGACCACCTGCACACTGTCACCACATGCAGAGGTGTCCAGGTATGAGTTGTTAGTGATCCCTGACTTCTGGAGAACAGACATGCCGCTATCGTACATTGAAAATCCAGTGCTGCCTGCAACAGACACAGGGGAACAAAAATGTAAATATGGCAGGCACACTAAACATATGACAGTTAGATGAAAGACGGGTTGGTCTACATTGCACGAAGAAACATCTTTCAGCATCACTGATTATTTATTACCACTGGCTGCAAGCCTGCGTTGTCATCTGACCAAAAATTGTACGTGCTACCTGTGGTGACCCACTGCTTGTTGATGACATACAACTCCAGTTGAACCTAGTTATGATGAAGAGGCAAGCTACATGATGTCATTTTTCATTACCTCAGCATTCGTTACATGTGTCCATCCCAATATCGGCGAGAAAACAAAATTTCAATTACAACAAAATTCCAAATAAATACTGGAGTAGGAGGGCTTCACTGATGCACTCCAATTTGTTGCATTTTTCTTGCTCGACATTTTGACAGCCATGTTCTCATTTGATTCCCATAAGGCCACAAGTTAGCATAGCACTTGATATGTTTCTTTTCCCAATAACTGATCAAAGAGCAACAACAGTGCATCCATGAACCGGCATCACCCGTCAATGATGCACCATTGCAGTTGCAGATAACAGCCGTTCTTCAGAGCCTGCTGTGGTCACACAATTCCTTTTCCCTTTTCCCAGATGGCACAGCTGCATACAAAGTGTACAATAATCGGGTAAAAACTTTTCCCTGGTATTACAACTTCTATTTTGCGACATCGCGCGTGCGCATGATGCCAGAAAAGTGAACAAGATCCTGTATGGCGTCCCAAATTTCGGCCACCACTATGCATTGATTCAATGGAAGTACTAATTCTAACTCAGTTTTATTATAGAACAACCACATTACTTAATGGAGTTGGTAGCCAAGTGTCAGGCAACTGCAAGCAGCTAAAGGAAAATTGATCTGCTACTTAAAGGGACACTAAAGGCAAATATTAAGTCGACGTTGATTGTTGAAATAGCGGTCCAAAAACCTCGTAGTGCTGCTTTTGTGCCAAGGAAGTGCTTATTTTGAAATAAAATCACGTTTTAGTGGTCCGCATCGCGTTAGCGCGCTTCAAATCTCCCGCCTGAAAATACGACTCTCATACGTCACTGCTGCCGTGCCCAACGTTGCCCGCTTTTACTGCGCGGCCGCCGACACTAGTAGCAGCCGAGCGGAAGTAGCGGGACCCACAGTAGCAACAACGGCGCTGCGGCAAAGACTTGCTCGGATGGGCACATTCAAAGCCGTCACCAAGTTGCGGTTGGTCTCGTAATCCTCAGTACGAAAGTGCAGCGAGCACACACGCAGAGGTTTTGACTGTTTAGCACACTGGCGCAATGGCATGACACTAAGCCACTTCGAGCGTAAGGGTTCATTCCGCGGCACCCAGTGAAAAGACACACCGGTTTCCTTGCTGCAGCACTGGCGTTGTGCACCATTCGGGCATCCGGCAATATCACACGCATGCGGCATTTTGTCGAACTTTCTGTCAGAGTGACTTTCACGAGCGCGCAAAACACGCACGGCAGTACGCGATCCCGAAACTACCACTGAGACGGGCGAGGCACAGTTCGGCGAAAACGAAACCTTTGAACCACGCGCGCCGTTCCCCATGGCAACGCCACGGAGGTTTTGTTTTCCATGAATCAAGCGGAAACGAACAAACAGCATTTTATTGCGTCTTTTGATGCTCGGAATGTTCTTTTTTTACTGCTGCTAGTTTGATTACTAGTGATTTATTGTAGGCCGACTTCCCTACGTCATCGGGATCACTTCGAAAATGTCCCACTCGTGGCGCTCATCATATGATACATTTAGCTTAATTTCTCGGTAAGTAGGGCACTGCTGTTGATAATATTGCCGTTTTAGAAGTTGTCATACATTGGGCTTTCACTCTGACATAAATTGTTATTTGCCTTTAGTGTCCCTTTAATAACATGAAGCAGCAGAGCACTTGCCAAAAAAAGCTCTTATTTGTGGTAAAACCAACCGTTAGTTCCGATTGCTATTGATGAAAATTTATCTTTTTCTTCAGTCAGTGAGAAACAGCTTCTTCCGACTTCTCAGTCATGGAGAGCGAGCACAGCAATAACCCCCAACAAGTCCTTTGTCCCTTGAGATCGCTTAAGAGACTACCCTTTTCAGTGACATCCATTTCCTGAACCACCGAGATTGCTTGCAAGGTAAGTGAGAGCTCATTGTGTTAAACAAGGTACGAGTGGCATGCAATACGATACATTAAGGCGCTTGCACGCCTGCCCTCCATCTCCCTCTTGACCCTCAATCACTTCCGCAAATAATACTGCTTTTCGCCGTACATGTACGGCATCACTTAACAGGCACCAAAGGGTTTTTGTCGTACATGTACGGCATAGCCTGTATGTTTAAAACGCACGCCTTTTTCGATCATTTCTCTTGCTTGGCATGTGCTGCCACACTTCGGGAATACATGGAATTTTTTTCATGCGCCGACGCCTCTCTGTTGTTTTTTTTTGCTTCCCAAAGCGGTGCACCGGCTTTGAACGCACACACGCGGTGTGGCTGGTTTCGGTTTCGTCCTTCAGGTGGTTATCGCTTCTCGCGCCCACAAGGCTGATGGCTGTCTGGTTTCTAATCTCTCAAAGGGTGACCGCTTGTCCCTCTCTCGTTCATTGCTCCCCGGGGTGCGATTACATCTCTTTCCGTGTGGCGCTAAATTTACACAAACGATGCTGCCATGGTTGCGTTTCTTGTTTTGGGGAGCACGAACATTTATTACCGGAAAAGTACTTAGTGCACTTATTTTTGTATGTCTGTGAGCTATGTTTAATACAATGCATAATTTTTATTTATAAAAAATCGTATGTGTTTTCTTAAGGATTTTGCTTGATGTTACTACGAATAAACCATGTGTATGTAACAACAAAAATGATTTTTTTGTCACTTTACGGTCAGGCAAAAAAATTTTTAGACAATTTTATTCTTAAATAGAATAGTCTGAATAATTTATTTCAGCAATAAAGAAATTACACATTTTTCGACTGCATTTCCTGAAAAAATTCAACCCTAAAAGGGTTAAGCAGCTGTTTTCTGTTACGTGGCACGCGTTTTGCAAAATGCATGTGGATTCTCAGCCATTTTACGACTAGAACCAGCAGAAGTTTCAGTTTATTTCCTTGGTCTAAGCATGAGCGAATATTTGAACATTTCGAATACAGTCGCCGACTGTTTATTCGGACACCTTCGCGGCACCGCCACTCGTCCCATTGAAGTAATGTAAACTCACAACCGAAAATTCGGACGCCCCACAGTCCGCCGTTCAATTTTTCGGACTTAAGCTGGCTGATCGAGTGCAACGTTGAACGCCATGACAAGCTGTCAGCAATGTTTACAATATTTTTGCTAGGTTGCCAGCACTGAAATGTTGCACTGGCTATAACTGGAGATCTTGCCAGTGTCAAAAATCCACGCAGAAATTACCAATCTCGAAGGCTATGTTTGTTGGCTACATGTAACGGTTGCCTTTTGGCTTTAGCCAGTCAAGTAACCATTAACGGCTACCACGGCCGAACAACAGGCCAAACCAAGCCAAGATTGGAATCAGCTCGGTGTGGCGTTTGAGGTGAATGACAGCGTATACGAGTACGGCACGGATCCTAATTCAGACAAAGAGAGTACGACAACAGAAGCGCTGCAACATCAACTAGCCCAACGTCGTTTCCATTTGCCGTGTGAGGGTTTGCGTTGTCAGACGTTTCTGTGGCTAGGCCTGATCAGCGTCCCGAGCCCCGAGCTTTGTCTCGCTCCCTTGTTTGTTCCTTGGCGTGCGATGCCTGATCTGCTGAAATTGCTCCGACGCCGCTCATTCCACGTGTTCCGTCGATGCACCGTCGAAACTAAAGAAACGCGGCAACTACAAGGCCTTAACGATGGTGAAAAAAGCGGCGATTATTCACCAGGTGGAAGTTGCTTGGGAGTTTTCGCCGATTTGGGTGATGAGATCATTTGTCAGCTACTCAAGCCAGCGCATGTGGACGGTGACTGCCGTGATGACCCACCACCCACAGCACAGCCATCAAATGCGGATTCAGCGTAGGCCGTTGCAGTGCTAATGCTGACCCACGGGGGTGGCCAAACATTGGTTTAAATACAGGCCGACTTGGTCGCGCGTAAGCGTACATGTGCACAGACGCGCACTGACAAGTTTTTTTCCTGCCGCTGGGCCAATAAAAGTGCTTTTTTCTGGTGAATCCTTTTTTTTTGGACTCCCGATTATTAGGACTTTTCGGCGGTTCTCACTGAGTCCGAATAAACGGTCAGCGACTGTATTCGAATGAACATTACAGTTTTTTTTAATTCGCTTTGGCACGAATTTAAAAGTTGGGAAATTTTGAACTATTCAAAACAAACAAACAGATGGACAGTAGACTCTCAGTAAACGGAGATCTCTTAAAGGGCCCCTAAACCACCTCTGATATTGTTTCAAACATTTCAGGTAAACATGCGCATCTTGTGCAGAATGCCGTCACGATCAACGATGCCACACGTGGCAGCGCTACAAGCTGCGGGCGCGCCACAAATTCCCAAGAAACAATTTCTTCTCCTCTCCGGGCCCTTCCGGTCTGCCTAGTGACGTGTGTGACGTCAGCGTGTTGAATCTGTGATGCGGTATGCAGATTGGTCGAACAAGAACCTACGACTTCCCGTTAGTCTGCAAGCAGCTGCCCGCGCTCCTTGCTGTTCTTCGTCGTGTTGCCCGTATGTGCGCACTAGCGAATCGGCAACTGCGGCCCGTAACGCAACTGCCAAATCGCTAGCGTACCAGCACAGTCACGCCTTGCGGTCTGATAAGCTGCGCGGACTGAATCCGACAGTGTTTTGCGATAGCTTTCACGCATCAGAGCTTGGATGCAAAAGCGCCGACTGGACAAACGAAAAGACGCGACATGTGTCACCATACTGGTCCATCATGTTGGCGATCTTTTGAAGGTGTGCGCGCAACACAGGGTCCATACCGGCACAATTCATACGAGCACAGGCCGGCACGGCAACAACGGCGGTTAGCCGAGAAGCACGGAGTTCACGGAGTCGCGGCAACCGGAAGTGCCCGCTGTTTTGAAGAGCGCGTCAGCAATGACGGTATGTCACGTGAGATTGGGATGGGCGCTCGGCGAGGAGGGCTAAGCGACTTTGGGAGAGGAGACCAGCAGACGAGTGGAGGGTAGCGAAGGAAAGAGTGAAACGAGCAATGGCAGCATTTTGATCATCAAACGCGTGCAACTCCGCTATTACGGCACCGTTTCGAAAAATTCTCCTGGCTACGTTTTCGTTGTAGACTCGTGCACAAATGTCACACCACAACTAAATTTCAACCTCTGGGTGGTTTTGGGGCCCTTTAAAGGGAGTTGCTGCTTAAATAAAACAACTGCCTCTAGTATGATTGGTTTCGTACTTGAATTCTGCACCCCTATTCATCTCTCGGTAAACAGAACCCCTGTTAAACAGAACATATTTTCCTTGTCCCTTCAGGTTTGATTTAACGAGAGTCTACTGTATAAATTACCACATGCAGTGATGTGATCGACCGAAGCCAAGAAGCTGCTAGCGCCTCATTTTGGAGCAGCGTAACAACCTTTGCAGCAGTTACCAAGCACACATTTTCAAGAACAAATATTTGTCTCTAAGCCGTTGTACCACATGTTTTACAGAATAGATTTATGCACAAATAGTACATGCATGTTTGCTCAGAATACCACAAAAGACGACATCAAGTAACTGCTCTTCATTTTACTGCGGACAGCCCTAAGTTTCCTTAGTCCCATGACCTCAGGTCACCTAACATTTTCCCAGAATCCACGTTATATTTGCAAATGAATATGACTTTCCCTGACACTTTATTTCGAGTACTAGAAGCAGAAGCTGTGTAAATTTTCCATGCGTTCTGTTGACGGTCCAGATGAACTATTCTGATGGCATTCGTGCTTTCAGCATAACTTAGGCCTTCGCTGCGTGGTGAAGTGCCTGCTGTTGGGCTTCATGGAGAGGATCGTTAGGATCCTGGTTCATGGGCAGTTAATAAAATACAGGGTTTAATAGTTGGTCCTCTGTGCCTGAAATATACTTTGTGCTCTATAACATTTGCGGTAATGGGAGGCTTTGTATTTAACTTCGACAAGTTCTCAAAACAAGAACAAGAACAGCGAGCTACTTTCGTTTCTACAAAGCAAGGCGCACTTTAAAGCGGTCTCGCACGACGCGGCGGCGGCGGCGAACTTGCGAACGGCAGCATGGCGCGCTCGTACCGCCGTCAATCCGCACAGTGTACGGCGTACGCCACACGCGCAGCCGAGCCGATATCTACAGATGACTGTGATATAAGGTTGTCGGCTATAAGTCATGACTGCACATTCATCGACGGCTGCCACCTTGCCTTCGCTCTTTTCTGGTGCTTATCCGCGAAGGCATCGCCGCAATCGCGCGGAAATCGTTATCACGGATCGACCGGTCTCTGCCGTTACCGAAAAGACGGACGACCTCTTGCGGCACAATGTGGCGTCGACGAGTTTAGGAACGCAGTGAACCTTTATGCGATGAAAGTTATCGCGGTTATCACTTCTTGCATTTATGCCTTCTTGCGTTCCAAGGCATTGTTTGGTTCATCGCAGGCGGTCATAGCTGCAGAGAACGGCGTCAGGAAAGGTTACCGTGCGAAAGCTGACCGCAAGGCTTCATGCTGCCTCCTTTTCTTTTTCCTCACTGCCATTCTGCCACTGAAGAAAAGGCTCGAAAGTGAGCGACCTCGCTTGCAGCATCCGAAATCTGCGTGCGGTGCTCGCCGATCAGGGATATCTTAGTCGCGAGTAAACTGGAGCGGGGCACGCGCGAGCGCACGCCCCTCTCACGCTTTAGAAGGCCTGTTTTAACTTTTTTCACTTCGTATGTGCCATATTTTTACTGCGACCGTGTCTGAAGTGTTCGTTGTAAAAGTAGGAGGCTTTGAAAAAATGTTCGCTATATGTGGACGCAGCTTCAATGTTTAGCATTGGAAAATCGTAAGTGCACCCAAATATGGTCATTATAACCGATAGATCGTTATACGTGGGATCGTTATAAGTGGGTTCGACTGTACTGAACTTAAAAATTAAGCACCCTGCATGAACATTTATGGAAGTATATTACAATAAATAGTACAACAATTTCTTGTAAAACAAACTAACCACAAGGAAATTGTCTCTCGAAGAACATGAGCGTACTGCTCACTATAATTAATGGATTCAATTAAATAGAGGACTGTTGTCCAAGAACTTGGTCCACAACAGTTAGAAGCTATTTTTACTGAACTTAATAATGCTATCTTGCAGTATGGCCTAGTAGCAATATAAAACTTTATTTACACAGTAAGGGGTAGTCTGAATTGCTTGGCAGGGTTGCACCTAGCAAATACTTCAACTACATAGCACTTGCTAGTATGCTGCAATGAACAGTCATTACTAGTGTTAAATATGTTTTGCAAGCGCGTTCAGTCTCCTGTTTCTCCGGAGGACTGCAAGAACGACGTCTTGGCACATGCTCAGCGCAAATTATGAGTTTTGCAAAAGTGCAGCAGGATGTAGCAGGTTTCATCTGTTGGCACAGTTTGGTGCAATTGGCACAGCTACGACATCACTGTGCATGTAACCTCCTGAAAAGGTGGCTTCACTGCATTGTGGGCCGTTGTGCCGTGAAACTAGATTTCAACAGGAAATCTGCAATGCTGCAAAGCCACACTCGAATGCTAAATGTGCATAACTTGCACCTAGAATATTTAAGTTTAAAAGCGTGCTGGGCCAATATGCCCTAAGCATTGCAAATTTTAAAACAACATATTTTACCCCTTATAACTTGCATCCTGCAATTATTATTCAAATCCTGCTACTATTCAAAGTGGCTTAAACTTCTCTAATTCTTAAAAATATTGTGCAAGTTTCTTGAGTCGTGACAAAAATCGTTAAAATGTGATATTGAACCGTTAGAACTTTATTCAATTCGAAATTATTCAACTAAATCACAATTCGCTTTGAACCTCAAATTTACTATTCACCCATCCCTACCTTTGTCAGTGCAGCAGCCATGAAACTTTGTTATATTGAAATTGTGGATAAACTCACTTTGTTATATTGAGGTTAATACTTTGCTATATCAAGAATATTGTTATACTGTCAAATCCCGCAATAGTGAACCTCAGATTAACAATCTTTTTCAGATTAATGAATATTTCGAAAATCCCCTTCCAATAGTCCATTGGTTTACTGTAAAAATATTTCAATACTATGCTTCTCAGAACACCAGATGTTTCAGAAATAACATATTGAACTTTATTGCCCTTGTGCCTCACAACGCTTCAAAATAATGGATTGCAAAGATAAAAAGTTACTCACGGTGGTGTAAACAATGCCCAGCTCCGTATGCCCCACTATCATCATCATCAGAATGTCCGCTTATTTCTCTATGCACCTGCCCTATTCTAAATGTGTGACAGCCCTATGGCCATCGCCATTGCCTGTTCTTGTTTTCTTTGTCAGGCCCGGATGTTCTCCGGTCAGGCTTCACCTCGCTGTCTTTGTTTTGTTGACCAGCTACGTTTGCACACTTGCTGCATGGCTGTTTTGCTCGCCTTTAGCTTGGCGTTTGTACGTTTGTGATGAGCTCCGAAAGCAGCACGAAAGGAACGCGGCGGCAATTACCAGAGGTGCCTCATACAGTAAGACAGTAAAAAATGCGACGCGAGTGGATTAAAGACTCGCCGTGAATGCTTCAGTAACCTTTGAAGACTACGTGCAGTGTGATAATGAAGTATGCCCATCGGCTGAACTGATCACCGATGAGATCAACACCGCATGTCGTGATCAAGGAAACAGCAACGAGGATGACAAGAGCAAGGACTACACTGTCTTTGCTCTCGGAGCATGTCCGAAAAATCAGGAGATGACTCTATAAATGATTGCTCTACAACAGGCAAGGGCTGTACTCGGGGCCCCTGGCTGGCTTGTGCAATTTTGAAAGCCTGTTCTTGGTAGCACTCCTATATAGGTGCTTCGTTTGCAATTTCCAATGTCCACTTGCTACTTCTGATGCCTTCTCAAGGATGTGGTGCACTAAGCATTCTCCCACACTGTATCCCATTTCTTCAGCAATTCGGGCGTTGACCCTGGTTGAAGTGGTTGCCACTACTCCCTTGTAGATGCTAGTGATGGCCTACATTGCAAGCACTTTCACATCAAAAGGCATTATCTTACGACCACTATCGCTAGCTACCTTCAGAGACGAGAAACACAACTCTGCTCTCAAGACTTTCTCTGCCACACTGGGACAAACCAAAAGCCCAAAGAACGTGTTTATAATGGTTATGTCCACGAAGATAAATTCTGTGCCACTGTCATTGCCGTAGCTTATCACTTCCACTTTGTTGCACACTGTGATGCCATGTACTCGAAAGAATTTATTGATGATTACGATAGTATGTAACGCTAAATTTGAGCACAACTGTTTAGGCGTTTTGATTTTGCTATTACATAAAACAAAGAATTTGAGAGAGACATGCATTTAGTATGTCTCAGCAGCAGCAACAACTCTGTTTCGGCAGCGTGAACAACAGGGTCATCTTGATGGCAGCTTTTAGACATTGCTTCTGGCCAGCTACCACACCCCCGGCACACAGGGGAATTTCGTAGCTCTCGTGGCATTTTGAAAGCAAATTTTATCGTATTTCACGATAACCATCAGCTTTAATAATTTGAGAGCAGCTGCTTGAGGGTACAAACATGCCCGAAATGCATTTTTCTGAACATTGTTTCTTTTTCTCTTTCTCCATTTTTTAAAAACTATTTTAAGATCCATGTCCCCTCTTAAAATCATGTTATATTATGCCTGCAGTGCTTTTTTTTGTTCGTTCAGTCTGTAAAAAACTTATCTTTCTCTTTTATTCTTTCATCTCCTGTAAATTTCAGTGTACAAAGCTTCGAGGAGAGGCCAACGATGAATTGTAGAACCGGGGTAGAACGAGACGAACACGTCTTTTCTGCAACAACGTGTAGTTTATTATGACAACGAGAGAGAGGAAAATAAAGCAAGTGCACCGCAAGTGGCGAGAGAGGAGAGCAGCACGTTGCTCGGAATGCTCGCAAAGGAAGGCACCAAGCCGAGACGTCCCGCAGAGTTTATGACCGCGGGGGTGTGCGTCGGTGGCCGCGCTGCTACAGAATGTATCCCCGATGAAACAGATGATCATAGACACATTGAGAACTGAACATGCCAGTCCTCCCTCTGCTTTTCTTTCTATTGTTCCTCGAGCCGATGCTGTCAAGACCAGTAGAGCTCAGTAGATCAGTAGTACTCACTGTTGAAGCCTTGTTGCCCGTGTAAGCTCTCCATGCTCGGGACTTCAGACACAGGCCGTGCTTCGTGACCTTCATAGCCGCTCTCCTGGCCATAATGAATGCCAACCTGAAAGGCATTGCATGTTCATGTTACAGTAACAGGGTTTGTACAAGTTTCAGAGACAAAGATTCAAGAGTATTCAAGCATTTTCAAGACACTATCAAGGCTTTTTCAAGGGTGCAGAGTGGCATGCCACATAGCACTTTAGTAATGTTTCCAATACGCCATGGATAGCTTCAATGCACTGCCGACACAAAAATTATGTTGCAAATATCCAGGTTTGCCGAGATCTCTTTGTACAGTATTGGGTGATGCTCACGAATCCTCCTGCTTTATTTTTTGAAGTATCGAACCAACATTAGCAACAAGTCAAATTAATGTTACCTTTATCCACCAGTTGCTTGATAAATTGAGCGGAAACAAAGAAAAGTAGAAGAAATGCAGGGGGTTTCAGCATGAAGCCCTGGCAAGACCGGTAAGTGAAGAGAATAAAAAGTAAAAGAAGAATGCAAACCAAAGGGTGGGGAATTGAAACGAACAATAGGATAACACCAATGAAAAGCAGCTAAAAAAAAAGGAAAGAAACCAGCACCAGGCAATGGTGTTACTCATTCTTTTCTAGTGTGGAGCCCTCCAGTTCCACACATGCACTTTAGAGGCTTCGAGTTCTTATCAAACATGGGTGTATAGAATTACTGTCTGCATAAAACAGTAGTAAATACCCCTTGGGTATCCCATTCACCAGCATAGCACTGTAGCACACATTTATGCAAAAGAGTTTGCTGGGTGATGGCCTTGGTGTCAGTCTTCATTGTGGCTGCTCCCCTCTGTTCTTTTCTATTCTTTTATACCTCAACTCCCTGCCCTGTGCAATGCTGTTGAGGTGTCTTCCATGAGATAGAGAGTTATGACAGTGAACTGTTATCTTATTTTTCTTCTTTTCAAAAGCCATTTGAAAGTGTCAAAAATGTTCACTGCCACTTTCAACATCAATGCTGCACCCCTGCAAACACTACCGCGATTATTTCTCATGTCATTAAACACTTAGGCAAAGAAAACAGCCCCACTTTTGTATAAGCTGCCAACTGAGGCACTGAAACACAAGGGAAATACATTCCACAGAGGAGTGGTTATTTCATTATTTTGGATTTTGAATCACATTCTGAATTTGACTCAGCTCCCACCAAATCTATAGACGATTTTCCGCAGCTAGTTTATTAAATCAAACTAGATGGCGCCACCGCACCGTGGCCGTCTCCATGGCCATCCCCCTGCCGTGGCCTTTGGCAGCGCTGCTCAATATGTCTCCATCCGCGTCGCGTCGTCTGCTCGGCGTTCCCATAGCGTCTGCGCGCACACGAGTAAAAGCGAGCAGACGGCGCAGACGGCAGCGCCGGAAAAGTAAACATGGCGGCACCTGTGGATGTAGTTTCCTTCCGCCTCGAATTTATCACGTCGTCGTCCTGCGCTATGTGGCCCGTAAGTTCAAAACCTACGCATTTATTTGCTTTATATTCGCATCCTGAAGCTTCGAGAGCGATGTACTCGTCGGAATTTTGCAGTATTTCCAAGATTCATTCTCATATAGTCCGAGACAAGGCTTAGCAGGCATGGCTAAACAAACACAGCTGATCGCAATAATAAAGACAAAGCATACCTGACGTTTCTTCTCCAGCTTGAGCTGACACAAAGCGATGGCCGATTTTGCCATTTATTTATTGCTGTGAGGACAGTGGGCGAGTAGCAAGCGCGAGTTCGGATCGAAGCGGGCTGTCGCGCCTGCATGGGTGCTGCCATGTTGGCTTGTAACCCCAGCTGCTGGCGGTTGCTAATACAACAATTAAAGACATACACCATAAATACGACGCAGATTAAACATATCCCTTATCGTTGTGGCGTGGTACGTACCAAACAAACGCAAATGTCTCAACGTTTTCAACTCTGAGGCGATTACATGTAAAACTATGTTTTGCTGCGCAAGCATGTGACTTGCTTACACCCTGCAGCAACCAGCTTGTGTAGTACGGCCACGGCCGCTTCGCTGGCCCAATGCGTTGGCTGGGGCAAATGGCTGGGGGAAGGCCAGTTACGATCACGTGATCAAACATGGCAGCGCCCGTGTGCCGCTGCGGAAAATCGTCTATATTATCAGTTGGCAACTGTACACCATGCATCTCTAATGGCTGCTGGCTACTGCTGCTGATCTTGTACCTGAGACATGTTGCTGTTCCCATGCAGTTGCTGAAGCAGCTGGTTGACCAGGTGGGCAAAGTTGGCAAGCCACGGGGGCTCACCCAGTTCCTCTAGCTCTCCTTGGCCCTGGCTGAAGTGAGGGTCGTGGTACTTGAGGCGGCTTGCCAGTTCGTATGTCTGGGCTGCCAGCTGTGCCGACTCACAATGCCGAACCATTGCCTCTGCTAGGACTTCGCAATAGTGTAGCGCCTGCAACACCCGTCAAGATGATGCTTGCTCTCAAATTATAAGCAAGACTGTGTGCTTACAACTGTGAAGTCGACAATTGAATAACCTCTTGTTTAGGGAAATAAATTCACTTAACAAATTCATAGAAAATGAGCAACAGTGTGAACCACAGGACAACAGGACACAGCCGGACCAAGCAATAACTTGCAACCCTTAGGGTTGTAAGTAGACCTGTGCGCCGCCGCGTCGCACCACTGCCGAAGTCCCGAGAATGATCACGCTACCGCTGCCATGCATTAATTGCGGCGCGCCGCCGTTAAGTCTTTTCTTTTAACCCGAACGGCCATTTGGGACATAAAATAGATCACTTCACCGAAGGAGCTCTTCCTGACGTGTCTATGTAATGGACTGTCTATTTCAGCTGCCGCTGATTGGCCGGAGCTCAGCGAGCAGCACACCCTCTGTTTCCGGTTTTCTTCTGCAACATCGTTTTGATGTCACGAAGATTTCACAACTCTCAACACAAATGAGAGGGATGGAATACACTTCAACCATGGAGAAAAAAACAGCTGAGTTATATGTTAAGCATTCATGTTAAAAAGACAGGACATGCAAACACGGACACAAGCGAGAAGTCAAGAGAGTGAACAGTTATTTCTCACGTAGACCGCCACGCGCATCTGATTGATAGGTATTGCCTCTTGTCTGAGAATGCGCAGATAAGTATTTTGTCTACCTTCTTTTCTGCCGCTGTATGATTTTTCAGTTGTTAGCAGCGCTTGTGGTGTCTTGACTACACTCTTGTGTCTGTGTTTGCACGCCCTGTCTTTTTAGAGGGCCAAAAACAGCCTTTGAAAATATAAAAAATGTGGGAAGTTTGCACTAAGTCGTGCAAAGCTTGGCACAGCGAAGCATGGGCCCGTCGCCGCTCGTACTGCTCGTCGACCGACACGTCTAGCTTCGAGATGCATGGCTTCCTCCTTGGGAGTACGCACTTTCTCCGGACGGCCCACAACTCTCTGGACACTATCAGGGGCAGCCAGGCTATGCACTATAGAGTGGACGTTGTGTGCGACGTCTCCGTTGGTGGGTGTGGCTTAACTACTGCACGTGTGCGGCTTGGCCAGGTGGTGCGGTATCTGGTCGCTAAACGATGTGATGCTTGCTTCCTATCTGTATCCTTTTTTCTCTCTCTACTTCTTTCTTTTTCGTTCTGCACTTCTTTCGCTCTACTTCTCTCGTGCTCATTCTTTCTGTGCAATGCTTTACTCTCTCTTCCTTTCTCCTCACCATCACATCTCTCCTCCTCACGCTCGCTTCCCTTTCCCACCCCCTTGCTACACTACACTATACAAGGCTATGCTATGCTCTGCTAGCGTGCCTGGATAGCCAAGTGGTAGGACGCTCACCTTTGGATCAAGGGTAAGCGGGTTCAAATCCGGCCTCGTGAAGAATTTTCCCCTTTCTCTTTCTTTACATCTTTCTTTCCGTCTCTCTGTTTCTCTTTTTTTTGCTTTCTCTCCCTCTCTCTCTCTACTCATTCTCTCACGCATGAGGGTAATTACAGGCCACGCCGTAGTGGAATTTGCCCAAATTCTGTGGCACATACGTCTTCGTGATGATGATAGTTTTCGGGCACGGTCACATACTTTATGCCGAGCTAGAACAGCTTCGCTGTTAAAAAAACGAGCGTGCCATTCTCTCTTGGTGTTTCTCATCTTGTTGGCCTAGTGTGTGACGCCAGAACGGTGATTCACGTGTCATCATTGGGATACATACTCTCGATTGGCCCATATACGAGAAATAAAACTTGTGAATTGTCTCCCACCATGCTTTGCCATAGAGTTGCCCACCCGTTCTTCCTTGTCTTGCATGACCATTGCGCGCGATCAACCGAGTTCGCTCCATTTTGCACGTTTCTGACTGTGCAAGTGAAGATAACAGGGTGTAGCCGACAAGCGCAAAATCCTGATAGGCTTAGTGCTGACATTATACGCGTGCTTTATAAACAAATAAGTGGCAAGGAGATATCGCCTGTAAGAATGGTAGTGAAGGCGAGAACGAAACCAATGGAAAAGGCGCCGTATTATTTGATTCTTCCAACGGACGAACTCTTTACAGTGGAGACAATGTAGCTCTCCAGAAAAAAGGCGAGCTCGCATCCACGGTTCTTCTATATTTTTTTACTGCAGTAGCAATTATATGGACACCCTGGACAGGTTTTCACCGTAGCCGTCATGTTCCGTATATTGTCCAAATTGATAACACTGCTCCATGCACGTATGTTAATAATAATATCTGGGGTTTAACGTCCCAAAACCACGATATGATTATGAGAGACGCTGTAGTGGAGGGCTCCGGGAATTTCGACCACCTGGGGTTCTTTAACGTGCACCTAAATCTAAGTACACGGGCCTCAAACATTTTCGCCTCCATCGAAAATGCAGCCGCGGCGGCCGGGATTCGATCCCGCGACCTTCGGGTCAGCAGTCGAGCGCCATAACCACTAGACCACCGTGGCGGGGCTCCGTGCACGTATGTTCTACTCACGAGTAAAAGCTGGCGAGCGCTGGCAAAGAACACTGCTGAAGCAGAGATGAAACAAGCTGGCCATCGCCGTCCCACGGAGGGCGCATGCGATAACATCAGCCCACGTGCGAGGCCTGCCGTCGATTGCTTTTCAACCAAAAAGGAAACGCTCCCCACCTGTCTTTCGACGGGACAAGGAGTATGAAGGGACACCGGGGGAGGGGGGGCTGCATGGCTTGAATAGCAAGTGTGAACTTTCACTATAAGGGCACGGTCGGGAGCGCTGGCACGCGCGCTATCTCGGCAGACATTAGGAAACAGTTCGTATACCCTTCAACGTGCTGTGATCTCACCGCTTCATGCTGTGACCACTAATACGACAAATTGCACAAAAACCGCTTCTTTCCCGGGAGCGGCCGTATTCCAATTCAGCAGCGTTTCGTAGGGTTAGGCGAGATCGGATCAAAAAGTTAGCTGTGAGCCATAGTTCATATAACATTAGGACATGTTGCTATCACATTCACAGCTTCGCTTTTTCGTTGAAACCATTTTTTTTTTTCAAACTCGAGGGACAAATTTCTCTCCCCGCCAACTCTATCTACCCCCTCTTCTCCCCGCCTCACGCCCCACCGCTGCCGATCCACCGCTGCCGATTTTGTCACATGCTGCCGATCCACCGTCACATGCCACCGCTGCCGATTTTGGGACCTGCACACAGGTCTAGTTGTAAGTCAGCATTTGGTTCGTCTCTATCCTGTTGTCCTGAGGTTCACGCTAAAGATTGCAAGTCAGCTATTGGTCCGTCTCTGTCCTGTTGTTTTGGGGTTCGCGCTATTTCTCGTTTTTTATGAACATGTACCAACTGGCCCAACTAAGCACTCTAGTTCACTTTTATAAGGAAAGAAAATGAAACCCTCCCAAACGTGATTGGTTAAAACGTTTAAACAGACATTTCCAATTCCCCGTGATGAAACTCTCGTTCACACAGAGGCCTTGTTGCGAACAAGGCCTTCATGTGAAAGCTGCGACTTTTCTTTAAACCTCTAAAACTTTCTAAAAGAAGACACATAATGAAGATAAGAGTGGTCACCTGCACGTACACAAGAGGCAACCCTGTACATAGAGAACAATGACTAAATTGTGCCTTCCCCGCCGTCTGCTGCAGCGCATGCAAAGCGGCAAGTTCATCTAGCTGTCATCTCACTGTTTTGTTCTCGTCAGTTTACCTACATTCGTAAAGTCCGAACCCGCACAAGCTGGAAAAAGATTAGAGCAGGCATTTTTGACCCTCCTCAACAAAGACTGCCCATTGCATGCTTTCAATGCAACGTAGGTATTGAAGACTACCTAAAAGCAAAGTGTTGCACACATAACATACGTGAAACAGTTGTCCTGAACACGACTGAATGACTGAACACTACTCTGAAGAAATACAGCCAAATATCATTACTAAGCAAGGACTGAATTGCACTTGATGCGTTTAAACAAGTGTTCACAAGGTTGGCAGGAAAGAAATTGCCAATGCTGAGACCCACCTCTTGTGCGAAGCCATACTCTGCAAGCCGTGTGGCATGAAGAAACTTGTACGTCTGCAACAACACATTTGTCAAAAGATGTTATTTACTGTAACTGCCTATCACAATTATGGAAAAAGCAACATGCATAATTGGGGCAAACTTTAATTCAGTGGATGTGTGCAGTGCAAAATGTAAAAATTAAATGAAATCGTCATTGGGCCTCTCTACACAGGCATACTGTGAGCATCCAAAAAAATACCAACACCACAACTAGCATTACTGACAGCTACAGCTTAGGAAACATAACCATGCTTAAACTGTACTGCCCCTCTAGGTATTCAATCAGACTACAATTTGCCTAGGACATATTGTGGTCAGCGGAGCGACTGGCAATAAAATGTGTGCACACTCTACAAGCATGGTCACATGCATTCTGAACTCTTGTGTTGCGCCGTGTTCTTTTGCATGATTTCAGTACAGATAGTACTACTATTGGTAATCTTTGACAAGGTAAAACATGTCTTCTTGAAGGTGCACACTCTTGCTTTCTATATTGAGGTTCCAAATACACAATGCACAGCTGCGCTAAGGAAATATCCTATATCTCAAAACAATGGTTATCGCAAAATATTTCACCAGTTTTACGGCTGAATTAACCCCTTTTATGTCCATACTAAATATCTTGGATTTCGACCGAAAACTGCCAAAATTTTTCTACTACAGGATCCTTTACAGAAAACAATATCAACAATATTTAAACTAGCAGTTAGTTATACAAAATACAACCACTTATTGCAAAGGTGAAGGTTAACGGCACTACATATGCAAGAAAACGAAAAGTATTATTGATGAGCTGAGCTCCTCCTTGGCCATTTTTAACAAAACCATGCAGATGCATCCATCTCATCCATAGCAACACAGTAAACATACAGACATTTACTTGTATCCTGCCGGAGTAAAATATTCATGGCACCCTAAATAAATTCCGCCGTTTTACATCACAAGACACCAATATGCATAGGCGTGCGCAGGGTTCCCCATCAAGGGGGGGGGGGGGGGCAAAGGTTCAGCGCAGCGGCCCCCCACCCCCCACCCTACTAAGTCAATGTATGGGGCAGATTTTGCGCCCCCCCTCTTCGGTGATTAGGGGGAGCGGCTGCCCCCCCCCCCCCCCCCCCCCCCCCCATGCGCACGCCTATGCCAATATGAATATGAGGCATGCAGTAGTGGGGCACTACGAATTATCTTTTGACTATGTGAGGTTCTTTAATGCTCACCTAAATAAATTTAAGTGCACCATCATTTTTCAATTAGTTCTGATTGAAATACAGCTACCATGGCTGGGATCGAACCTTCAACCTTAAGCATTCATTAAGCTAATACAGCGGGCATTCACACACTTCTACATAAGTCAACAACCACATGTTAGACTGTGTACAGTGCAAAACTTTACATTTTAAGCACCAGGTGTAAAGAAATCTCGTGGACAGGTAGACAGGCAAAATTACTTGCCTGCAGATGTGGAAGCATGTAGCCTGCATTAGCCAGGGACTGGGAGTATTCATAGATTTCAGTGCACTGGATGGCTTCGTTAGTTGCAAACTCTTCAAAAGAAAGCCTGCAGGAGAACCACCACCCATGTAAGTGAATGCTTCACTGGCTTCAATAAGCACCGACTGCATAGTAAATTTTAGGTTCGAAGTGAATTCGAAGCGAATAGTGATTTGGTCGAATAATTTCGAATCAAATTCAAACGGTATATATCACATATTATAAAGAAAAATGAGCATATTTGTCATGACCCAACTAACCTGCACAATATTTTTTAAAATTGAAACAAGGCATGTGCAAATGTCGTTCTTTTTGGTTCAAAGGAAGTGGAAGCAACTTTGAATAGTAGCAGGATTTGACTGTCAGTAGAATGCAAAATATGTTACATTTTAAAATTTACTATGCAGTTAAACCTGGATGTAACGAACCTCTATTTAGCGAATTCCTGGATTTAAGAAAATTTTTTCATTCCCCAACTTTATCCTCATAGAAGCCCATGTATTTTTGACCTCCATGTAACAAAGGCATTGTGGCAAATGACCTGGGTGTAACAAATTTTCCATGCTTATCATTATTATTTTGAGCAGTAGATCTGCCGAAAATTTGGATAAATAATGCATAACTTTTGGAATTGCTAAAAAAAAAAGGGCAAACGGCGATCACAAGAGGAACGCATGCGAGCGCAGTGAGCCAGAGCAGTTGATCTGGTGTGCCGCGATGATGATGATGATGATAAAAGTCGCTAGCTCCCCTAACGCCGCTCTGTGGCAGATCTGAGTTTTTCCCCCCCCCCGTTTTTTTTTCTTACACATCGTGACACCAGGTGTCGCTGCTGTGCGTACCTGATCTTCTTTGCTTTTTTAGGCTTGTGCATGTTTTGTTGCCGTTGCATCGCGTGTGAGTAGACGCAACGCGGGCCTTAACACGAGTGTCAACGTCAGCAATGTGTATTGTGCGTTTTTCACAGTGATTGTTCACTTCAAAAATGAGTTCACCGAGATAGCATAAAGTCTTGTCTTTCGAGGAAAAGCTGTCAATCGTCAATGCGGTTACCACTGACGAGAGGAACAAGGATGTCGCTGCGCGATTCAACATTCCTGCCGGCGCCCTGTCGGCTATCTTGAGTGGGAAAGACGGCCTCCGCAGTGCAGTAAAGTCGGGCACAAGCTCGAAGAAAAAAAAAGGATGAAGTTGCCAACGTATGCCGATGTGGACAAAGCCGTGCTTAGGTGGTTTATGGACACATGTGCTCGAAACGTGCCCATAAGCGTCACCATCCTACAACAAAAAGCGAAGGATTTTGTTTGCATTCACGGTCACGACGGCTTCAAAGCTAGCAACGACTGGCTGCGGAGACTTAAGAGCCGAAACGGAGTCGTCGGGAAGATCATTGGTGGTGAGTCGGCCTCTGCCGACAGCGATGCTAGTGCATTGTGGGTGGCCGAGGAGCTGCCTGGCGCTTTGAGTCGCTACGAGGCAGCTGACGTTTATAACGCTGAACGGCTCTCTTTTATCAGATGCTGCCTAATCGCACGCTGGCGCTTAAAGGAGAAGACTGCCATAGAGGCAAGCAAAGCAGGGTGTCGGAACGAAATGTTTTTCGTTTCGGTTTTAGTTTCGTTCCACCGCAAAAAGTTCCGTTCCGTTTCAGTTCCGAAACGAAAAAAAAAAAATGTTCCGTAACGGTTCGCAACGGTTTTTTTTACGCAAAAACTTGAACTTAAGGTAATCATAAAAAACATTGGATTTGTGATATAGTTACTTGCCCTCCTCTTAATTAAGAATCTGGGACAGGGGTAAAACACGTTTTTTCCATGCTCTTCAGAGGAGTGGAAGAAACTGTACCACGAATTCCTACCAACTCACACAAACCAGAAAGAACTACACCCTTCAAAGTCATACTATTTATTTTCTCAAAAGTCAATTACGACTTTTTTAGCGGGCTCAATGCTTTGTGTCAAGGCAGTGAGCACGATCTCAAAAGCAGCACGTCATTGAGTGCACTCTCTGTGCGAGACCGCTGATCTGATACAAAAATTTGCCAGGCCTGCGCGGAACACGCAGCACTAGTCACAGCGTAAGCTGTAACAGCGGCCTTTCTAGAGCCCGTTCTATACTCTCTTGAGCAATTCCTTGAGCAATTCGCATTGTGTAACGCCAAGTTGCTATTTTACTCTTCTGCCATGCTGCTTAACATATGTTAACACGATTCCTTGGCCGATATGACGCCTGTATACACTCAAACCTCGTTATAACGAACACGGATATAACGAATTACCGGTTATAACGAAGTAAATGAAGAATAGTCTTGTCATAGCTGCAGTGTTACAAATAAACGTTTATAACGAATTTTCGGATATACAGTGCAGACCACTTATAACGTAACCGCATATAGTGCAGGACCGGTTATAATGCGGTCTTTTTCAACTCCCGTTTACCCTCCCATAGAACCGCATGTATACGCATACCGCTTATTGTGCAGTCCCCCAAGATGAAATACCGTTTATAATGCGGTTGCGGGAAAATATTTCTGACAAACGGGGTAGCGAGTGCGGTTCTCAAAGGAGGTACGGCGCTGGGGAGGGAGCGACGAGGTCGTTACGAAGGGCGAGGGCACGCACAGTGAACGAACGAGGGGCGGAGGGAGGAAAAAGACCGCGGCAGCGCTGTGCGGGCTCGCCGAGTGGGGAAGAATGGTGGTTGCCTAGGCGACGGAGTAGCCTTTGCACCGGCGGTGGCGAGGTGGCAAGGCTCCGCGGCCGCTTGCCGACAGCGCGTTACGCGTGGAACGTACGATCGCGTCCTCATCAAGTGCGCTTTAAAGTAAGTGTCCTGTCGGTAAAAGCGTCGTCGTTATCACACTTGCTATAGATATCGCGTTTGCTACCTCGTCCGCAAATTGAAAAGTTTTGCGGCTTCATGACGCGAGCTTTCGCCTTTTCTGCCAGTGCGCGGACTTAAACGAGCTTGGCGGGCTTTTGTCGCCGTTGATCTCCCGGCCGCGAACACAAACTTCGTATCACGCGCGCGCTGTTCTTGGGTGCTTGAGTGCGATCTTTTCGACGTCCGATCTTCATGTTGTCTTGGACAAACTTCCCACGACAACATGCTGAACCGCACGCTAGGCCTAATCAGCGTTGGTTGCTTTTCAGTAGCGGTCGCGGGCGATAAAAGTTGCGGTTTGGTGCGGAATCAACGAAACTTCTTGCGATGGCTGCACTTGAAGGGAAGAGAATCATATCGTTAATGAAAACGAGGGCATGGTTGGCACATGCAACTCTCTAATGGTGGTTCCGGATTCGATTGCATTGTCGGACATCGCGTGCGCGCCCGTGAAATCGAACGATCGGTACCGCTCAGCACGTGAAATTTCAGTCGCGATTCGACATGGTTTCTGTGTAATGCGCATACCTCGAGATGGCCTGAAAGGTAGTCGGCGAATTTCCGCGATGGCACTTTGTTTTGTTTGCTTTTTTCCCCCGTGTTCATTTCGTTGGCAATGCGGGTCTTTGGCGGTTAATTTTTGAACATTCGGAGATTTAAGTGGTTGTAAGCGCCCCAAATCGCATATGTCGATTATCGGACACGCGAGGCTGCATGCTCAACACGTTTTGCGCAAGTGCAGCCTTTGAAGAAGGTTGTTTTGGTTATAGTGCGGTACCGCTTATAGTGCGGATATTCGCGACTCCGGCGACTTACGTTATAAGGGTCTATACTGTAACGAAGTTATTTTCGTGGCAGATGCGACTTTGTTATAACGAGGTTTGAGTGTAGAGTATTTTTGCGGAGAAGTTACAAGCACCAGCGTGACACTGGTGGAATACTCGACTTCCACGCACAGGGCGCGGGTTAAAATCCCATCCAATCCTAGAAATTTAATTTTTTTTTCTTATTTCATGCGACAGCAGTTACGGACACCGGAAGTGGCAGCCGCGGACATCTATGGCGTCAAAGTCAGCTGTTGTGATCTTATAACAGCTTTCGCTATAACAAACTTCAGCGCCGAGAATGCCTTTGCCACGCTGGCCTGCGTGACAGGCATGCAAAAGTCGACTTGCTTTAATATTAACATCTCTGGTTGCCACTGTTTTCGTTTTTCGCACAATTGAACATATCTTTGTTTAGGAATTCCTGCCGGAGGCACGCGCTAATACTGTACTCTGAGATGTGCATACTTGCTCACGTTGCATGACCTCAGTTGTTCCGGATTGCCCAGTTTTCTCGTGAACCGAAAAACGATTGAAAAAATTTCGGTTTCACTCCGGAAAGAAATAATAGATAAAGTTTCGGTTACGTTTTCGTTCCGGTCAAAAATATCATTTTTTTTTTTCGTTTTTGGTTTTCGTTCCGTTCCGACACCCTGAAACAAAGCAAACATTGCGTGACGGTTTTGCTTTGCCCCAACAGCGATAGCAGTGACAAACGGGTCCCGTTGGTTATCGGGAAAAGCACCCAGCCCAGATGCTTCAGGAAACAAAGCGAATTCCGGTAAAGTGTGTGGCCAATTCAAAGGTGTGAATGTCGCGGGCGATCTTTTCAGATTGGTTGAAAGACTTCGATGAAGACATCAAGCAACAAGGCCGCCAAATCTGTTTGCTCCTGGACAACTGCTATGCGCACCACGTTGACGGCCTTCAGCTCTCATATATAGAGTTGATATATTTTCCTCCCAATTGCACATCCCTGATACAGCCACTGGACAAAGGAATAATCAACAGCTTCAAGTGCTGCTACCACCGTCGTGTGATAGAAAAGATTCTTCTGGACATACGTTTTGAATGGCAAACGAAGGTCATCTATCAAACCGTCGAGGTGATTGCCGCGTCGTGGCAAGAAGTTGCAGCTCAGACGGTTTCAAATTGCTTCACCAAGGCCCAAATAAAGGTCGTTGAAGTTGAAATCTGCGACGGCGAAGAGGATGTAACACGACGTGCTAACAGGGGAGTGCCCGACGACGTCGAACTTGGCGTATTTTTTTTACTGACAACGGCGCCATATGTACTGAAGAAAGGTCAGATGCGGCGCTTGTTGAAATGGTGCAAGATCGCGGTACTGACGAAGGTGCATCAGAGAAAGATCCACTGTTCGCCGCGCCTACCACACAGGAAGTGATGGACGCATTGGACTTCTTGCATCGTGCCGCCAGCACGCAGGATTATGAAGCTGCATTTCATGAATGAACTTCCTTGGAGCGCCGCTTGATGTCATCATATACGAAGAAAACACAAGCCAAAATCACGCAGTTTTTTTCTTCTGAATAAATGTGAGAGGTGTGAGAGGTAAAGATCTCCTAAATATGAAACGTGCTCTGAACTCATCCCTCATAGCGTACCGCCACCACCAACACCAGCACGCCTACGTGCCGATAATTTTTTCACTGGAAAAATGGCCGGCAACTGATCGTTCGTCCATCAGAATGTAGCGAGCGACTTTTATGCCAGCATGCGGACTGCGACTGAAGCTCTTCACCTTCAACAGCCTCTACCATGTTTAAGTTTTGTAACATTGTGCGCGCATTGCCCGAAGTCAAAACGAAGCTACTGAGTGCCACATCCACAGTGGACAAAACCTTGGTTGCTGAAGACACGATCACAGCAT
Source organism: Rhipicephalus sanguineus (assembly GCF_013339695.2). Lineage (NCBI taxonomy): Eukaryota > Metazoa > Arthropoda > Arachnida > Ixodida > Ixodidae > Rhipicephalus > Rhipicephalus sanguineus. The sequence continues at coordinate 31,100,005 of NC_051176.1, forward strand.
CCACACAGTTCTGAAGGCACACGCGTGGCCTACGTCCAGAGTAGAAACAAAACTGCTGAGCACCATATCTGCTGCTGAATAACCCTGTCTCGCTAATGATCAATTATGGATGGCGGCTACGCAGTTCTGAAGGCACGTGGCGAAAATGAAACTACTGCTTGTCGCAGCTTTGACGCCACTGGCTATCGATGCTATCCGTTGCACGCATAGCCGCTGCCTTGTGCAAGCCGCGTCCTAATGTCTGGGAGCCTTCTAGATTATCTTAGAATCTTCTTATAGGCTTGAGCGCGCAAACTTAACAGTTTGATTATTCTCAAACTAATGCGGCCACCAGCGATACGGCTCAAATGTTCGATGCCACATCTATAAAATGCCGGCGCACCTTGCCGCGGTTCAGTTTATCGACAGCCGGCGCTCTGTTCGCCGCTATCAGTGTGCAGTGTGTATTGCTTTAGTTTGACTTTCCTTTTCTCGGCCACAAGTTCTGCCAAATAAAGAATTTCATCTTGTGTTTACCTCAGCCTCAACCTTCGACGAGCACCTCCGGAGCCTTGAGGCTGTACTACAAGCAATCAAAACCTCTGGACTAACCCTGAAGCCAGAAGAGTGCCGCTTCGCGTACGATGAGCTCTTGTTCTTGGGCCACGTGATTAGCAAGTCTGGAGTTCACCCAGACCCACAGAAAACAGCTGCCATTGCTGGCTTCCAGCCGCCCACCGACAAGAAGGGCGTAGGCCGATTTCTGGGCTTGTGCGCCTATTACAGGCGTTTCGTCAAAGGATTTTCACGGATTGCCGAGCCGCTAACGGACCTCACAAAAACCGACGTGGAATTCAAGTGGGGAACGGCACAAGTCGAATCATTTCAAGAACTGAAACGGCGCCTGCAGACGTCGCTGATACTTGCGCACTTCGACGAATATGCCGACACGGAAATCCACACCGACACAAGCAGCATAGGCCTCGGAGCCGTCCTAGTGCAGAGGACTGACGGACTAGAAAGGGTTGTCAGTTATGCTAGCTGGTCGCTATCTAAGGTGGAAGCCAACTATTCCACAACAGAAGAGGAGCGCCTTGCCATAATCTGGGCTACATCAAAGTTTCGCCCCTATCTTTATGGCAGGCCTTTCAAAGTTGTGAGCGACCACCATGCCTTGTGTTGGCTAGCTAAGCAACCACCACGTCTTGTGTTGGCTAGCTAACTTGAAGGACCCTTCAGGTCACCTCGCACCGTGGAGTCTGCGACTTCAGGAATTACACATTACAGTCGTTTACAAGTCCGGAGGAAAGCACTCCAATGCCGACTGCCTGTCCAATGACCCCATTGACCCACCGCCACATGATGACCAGGATGGTGACTACTTCTTGGGAACCTTAAGTGCTGATGACTTTGCCAAACAACAGCGAGCCCACCCCGGAACTCAAGGGCCTTGTGGAATACCTCAAGGGCAGGACCGCCGTTGTTCCGAAAGTATTCAGGCGAGGATTGGCATCATTTTTCTTGAAAAACAACGTCCTCGTAAAGAAGAACTTCAATCCGGCCCGAGCCAACTACCTTATTGTTGTACCTTCAGCACTGCGACCAGAAGTTCTGCAGGCCCTGCACAATGACCCGACGGCTGGCCACCTCAGTGTTTCCCGCACGCTCGCGAAAATACAAGAAAAGTACTACTGGCCTCGCCTCACTGCTGAGGTCACCCACTACATAAAAACTTGCAGAGACTGTCAGCGACAGAAAACACCGCCGACAAGGCCAGCTGGACTTCTTCAGCTGATCGAGCCACTTCACCGGCCGTTCCAGCAAATCGGGATGTACCTACTGGGGCCGTTCCCGACGTCGAATTCCGGAAACAAATGGATCGTCGTAGCTACGGACTACCTCACCCGCTACGCCGAGACAAGGGCCCTGCCCAAGACAGTGCCGCCAAGGTAGCCAAGTTGTTGTTGTTGTTGTTAGTTGTGTTTTGTGGCACAAGGGCCATGGGTGGCCAAAGAGCACCATGTCTTTAATGTGGTGTTAGCAATGACCGATGGTTGCAATGATTGTGTATTTTGGCTGTATAGAGGCCTAAAATCACGCGCTATATAGAAGCGTAAGAGTTGTGTAAATAGGTGTTGAATGGATAACAAGTGATCATGGTATCTACAAGTGAAAGCTGGGGAAATAGCACGAATGCCTAAGTCCTTTGACGCCAAAGGCAGGGAGGCAGGCGCATTCTGTTATGTAGCTACCGTAGCAACAACCTCTTTTCAACAACCGATTTCTTTTAAAAACGTGAACAGTGATTGCTTTTTAAAAACTGGTTCTTTGCCTATGAACATCGATGGGTGAAGTGGAAATTGCTCTCGGTATGGTAATAGGAAGTGTTTTTTTCTTATAGGATCTATACTCGACGACAACTTATCTTGACATTGGAGCGAAGGCTACGGAGGCGGGGCTTCCGCACATTCGTGTTGCTCCGCAAGTAGTACGGCAGCTTGCGGCTGATTTCGGTTTTGCTCGCTCGCATCGTTAACGCGTTTAGAAAACATATACACGAAAAATATGAAGGGAATGTGAACGGTAGAGACATTTCGATTGTTCAGAGTACATTTTAGTGTCATATTACGAGTACATTTTTCTTGGAGAACTAAACGGTGCGTTTGCGGCCGCACACTGACCCACTACGTCACGGACGCCATGTTTACTTTGGAAAACGGGCATGCTGAAAAGGTGGTGCTGTCTAAGAAATGGAAAGAAAAGGAAGGCATTCTTGCGAGGTGAACAATAACTGTATTTTACCTACGACTTCCCGCAACTGTTTCAGTCTCATAATAAATAAAGCAACATTTATTTCAGCAAGAAAAACGAGAAAATTATCAGTAAACCTAAGTACTATTTCTTGGCGCGGTAGCAGGCATGCACTTCGGTTCTGTAGCTTCCACAGTGCTGTCAAGGAAAGTTGTCGCCGAGTATAATGCACTGCACTGAATGAGGATGTGAAGTACAGTGTGTTGTTCACCACATTTCTCACACAAAGGTGGATGACCACCGGACGAAAGGTATGAATGTGTGCTGTGTGTATGTCCTATTCTTAGCCTGGTAAGTGTTACTTCTGTGTGTCGTGACTTGGATACTGGCAGCCAATTCGCAAGATGTGGCTTGATGAGATGTAGTTTATTTTCCGTTTGCCTATCCCATAATCACTGCCAATAATCCCTGAGCTTTTGTTTAAGGAAGGGTTTCAGATCAAGTGAAGGTACAGCTATGATGTACTGGCGGCGGTGTTTTTGTGGGCCGCAGCAGCTAGCTGGTCCGCCGACACCTTGGATTCATGGTTTCCTTGGATTAATGAGGTTTTACAGTACAACTACAACTTTTTGCAGCAATTTCGAGTTCGTTATAAACGGGTTCAACTGTATATGTAGTCTGTATCATCTCCATCAAAATGAGGCCACCGTGGCTGGCAATCGAACACACAACCTCGTGCTCAGCCATGCGACACCGCAGCTACTAAGCCGCCACAACGATTAGTGGCTAGAACTTCTGTGAGATTAATGCTGGCACGCCGTGTGCTTCACATGTTAGTGCACTGTGCCAATAGTTACCATGCCTTCCTTGCAATTTTGTAATAGGTAACTAGGTGATAATCAAAAAGGTTATAAAACATAATGCTGCAGTTTTTTTGCAGTACTCCCACTATCATGCAAACAAAAAACTAATAAATTACATTTTTTTAAGCGAATGATCACAGTGCCACACACCGGCGTCACTTTAATCACATGGTACAGTCGAACCCACTTATAACGATCCCACATATAACGATCTATCGGTTATAACGACCATATTTGGGTGCACTGACGATTTCCCTATGCTAACCATTGAAGCTGTGTCCAGATATAGCGAACATTTTTCAAAGCCTCCTACTTTTACAACGAACACTTCGGGCATGGTCGCGGTAAAAATATGGCGCATACGAAGCGAAAAAAGTTAAAACATGCCTTCTAAAGCGTGACAGGGGCGCGCGCTCGCACGTGCCCCGCTCCCGTTTACTCGCGACTAAGATACTCAGATCGGCGAGCACCGCACCCAGACTTCGGACGCTGCGAGCGAGGTCGCTCATTTTCCAGGCGTTTCTTCAGTGCCAGAATGGCAGTGAGGGAAAAAAAAATAGTAGGCAGCATGAAGCCTCGCGGTCAGCTTTCACACGGTAACCGTGCCGCGAAAAGTCGTCCGTCTTTTCGGTAACGGCAGAGACCAGTCGATCGGTGATTACGACTTCCGCGCAATTGCGGCGATGCATTCGCGGATAAGCACGAGAAAAGAGCGAAGGCGAGGTGGCGGTCGTCGATTAACGTGCCATTTTATGCCTTATAGCAGACAACCTTATCACAGTCATCTGTAGATATCTGCTCGGCTGCGCGTGTGGCGTATGCCGTACACTGCGACTGATGGCGGTACGAGCGCGCCATGCTTAGCCATGCTGCCGTTCGCTAGTTCGCCGCTGCCGCGTCGTGCAAGACCGCTTTAAAGTGCGCGTCGCTTTGTAGAAATGAAAGTAGCTCGCTGTTGGTGAGCGGCGCGGCCCCCGAGAAACGTCGATGCACTGACAGCGAGCGTATACTGCGTGTTCGACTAGGTGACAAGTGAAGTGCGCCGCGCATCATCGTGCAGGGCCGCGAGAGCATCGCGGAGACATAGAGTGCGCATTGCTTGGAAAATGCTTGTTTTTGCTGCGTTGAACGAAGAGGCTAGTCGCCGCACCTGTGCACGGTCCGGAGTGAAGCAAGCACGAAGAACATACAAACGCGCGCATACGGCATACATCAAGCGGCCCGGCAGTGACTCCGCAACCCGAGTAGGCGACGCGCTGCACGCAACTAGCCAGGGATGATGGGCTGCACGTCGCGGTACCGCGCTTCGGTGAAACGGTGTCAGCTCATTGCAAAGGCGGTTAAGTCACTCGTGAGCACGCAGCGGGCGTTGCTTCACGACGCGAAAAGGCTTAGCTAGTCACCGAAGGGGTTGTTAGCACTTTAATAAAAGTGCACAAAGGAAAAAAAGACGGCTTGGCCGCTAAGTGCACGTTTTTAAGGGCGAGTCCACATACAACGAACTACTGATATAAGGACCACTTTTCGCGACACTTTCAAGTTCGTTATAAACGGGTTCGACAACTGCTGCTTTGTAATACACTCAAACCTCGTTATAACGAACACGGATATAACGAATTATCGGTTATAACGAAGTAAATGAAGAATAGTCTTGTCATAGCTACAGTGTTACAAATAAATGTTTATAACGAATTTTCGGTTATAACGAAGTTATTTTCGTGGCAGATGCGACTTTGTTATAATGAGGTTTGAGTGTAATGCAATTGGTGCTGCTCAAGTTTTCCTGGAAGTGTTGTGGGCCCCTTAAGTGCCGTTCAGAAGCTGTGGTTTGAGCAGCCCGAGATTTTTATTGAATAGTAAGATAAACACCAATTACAGCCTTTTCTCTCTCTCTTGGGAAACGTGCAAAAAAAATGCACTCCAGCAAGGAGTAAACATGGCATTTTGTTTGACACAACATACACCCCTTGCCCCGAGCATAGGAAAATTAGCCATGAAAATGTTGTGAATAGGAAAGAGCGCTGTAGCTACAACGAAGACCAAGACTGACGTACGTGTGGTGGCTGGATCCCAGCAGCACAATCTTGCTGGACTTGCAAGCATACGTGCCAAACTCCACTTGGGCCATCAGGTAGCAGAAGTGTGCTGCTGACAGGCAACCACGGCTGGCTGCATTCAGAGCAGAAGACGGGCACTGCTCATTGCACTGTCCATAACATGCCTCCTCGTAGCAAAGTCAAATGAAGACGGACACAAAAAACAGGTCTTCATTTGCGCTTTCTTAGAATGAAGGACCAACTAGCCCAACAGTCCGCTCTACTGAAACATGACAATCAAGGAATGACTCAAACACACTTTGTCACTGTGCTGAAGGCATCGCTACACGTACATAATAGCAGTGAGCAGAGTGAAAAGCTTTACCGGGCCAAGTCAGGGTGTCTACCGAGTTGACATTTCTAAATTCCCTGAGTTTTCCAGGTTTTCCCTGAGTGTTCTTGCTAAAATTCCCTGAGTGAAACAGAACTTTGTTTTATGTCAAGATGGGTAGAGACCATATCGCTCGGGGACGTCACTCTCTAATACGCATGTTAGAAAATGAAAACGACTTAATGCCATTTGAATAGTACATAGAACAGATAAACCTCAATATAGCGAAGTTGGTAAAAGCGGCAACTCACTTCGTTATACTATCGAAACTTCGTTAAACTGAAATTCGACCTTTCATGCAAGGCATAGTAGTTACTGAAGGATTAATCTTAAACTGAAAATGCCACAATAATGCTCGACTAATATGGCAACATGAAAAAACCTTTTTTTTTATTTTTTGCGTGAAAAAAAAAATCAGTTCTGTTGAGCCTGAGATGCAGCAATCACAGCTAGATGCCTTGCCAGAGTGTCACATGTAAAGATGAAACAAATGCGGGTTTAATGCACTGTGGAATTGCGCTTGTCCTGCTGCTGCAGGTTGTTGTCAAATCCTCGTGCGTTGCCCAGAGCAATGCAACGCCTTTGCTATCATGTTGCCCAATTGAACCATTTGCTCTCCACAAACGCACAACATTGAAAACCATCCCACGTTAGAAAAAGTCACAGTTTCACCGCGAGAGCAAAATAGTAAATCCGATAGCAACAAAGAGGAATTTTATATGAATATAGGCTAGCAGCTCGCTCCTTCAGGAAACGCAGCCACTGCACTAAGAGAAGTTCCCTATCTATGGCTCAGGGGCAGATTCAGGTACCTAATGGGGGGGGGGGGGGGGGGTACAAAGGCTGAAGCCTACGCTCAGCAGTGCATTTTGGTGGGTCACGCATATTTAGAACAGCCCTGGCGGTGCCTAAGAAGCCTTCATTGGAAATGTGCATAGGGAAGCAGGAAAGGGTAGAGCAATGAGAGGTAGAGAGCAGGGACAACATTCTCTTTACCCCTTTTGGACAGTGGCAGGCAAAGCAACCTGACAAAGGGGGCAAACTCAACAAGCAACCTGACAAAGGAGGTGGACGACAGGCACTGAAGGGAGGGGGCGAGGGCTGGGCTGGTTTAGGGGGGGGGGGATCGCCGCTACCGCCCCCCCCCCCCGGGATCTGCCACTGCTATGGCTTCAACGGAAGTTTTGCAATTAGAGCACAACACCTACAAAGTTATGAGCCGTCTGCTGATCCCCACTAAAGATACTGCGGCGCACGCGACCACGCCCGCTGGTACAAAGTACGCACTTCCTGTCGGACTCACGCAGCCACACACCCCCCCACCTTCCCAACGCGCCGGCTCCTATCTCCATGTGCCCATCGCGCGAATGAGACGGTCGGCTCGTTTCATCTCTGCTTAAGCCCCGTTCGTCGGCAGCGCTCGCGCACTTTCACTCGCACATGGAGCATACGACGCGCGGGGTGATGTAATCGCGATTTGGACTTGATAAGGAAGATCATGGCGAAGGCAAAAAATTCGCGTCGGAGTGTCTATATAATTGCTATCGCAAAAAAAAAAGGCAATATAGCTGCGGGCTAAGATCGCATGAAAGCACGCACGGCAACAGCCTGAATTACGGCACATCCGATTATGGTGGAAACGTTAACGTTTTCCGACATCGCGCGCCGAATCGAGCATGTGGGACCATGCCGGTGTCGCGAATTTCGGTCGCCGCTATGCCATGGCTCTGAAAAGTTTTGTAATTCGGCTTTGTAGCAAACATTCACGTGGTGTGTTTGGTAATTGCGAGCTGCAGCTCGAAAAAATTTCAGTCGACCGCCTAAAACTCGTTTCAGCAGTGCCCTCATCGGGAAAAAAAGAAAGAAAAAAGCTTTCCCTTGCTGTGAATGGGCCCCTTAGTTACGCTAGCTCTCGCCTGCAAATTTATTATATTCTTCACGGAGTCCTAAATAGCATCTTTGAAGCTCGGGATCAGAGCGAGTGAGCTCTCCGATAACAGCCAACAAGCGTAGTCTCTTTTCTCGCCGATCGGGATGGCTTGCCAGATACGAGCCTTGTTGAAGACATCCGCTTCCTGCACGATCGCGATCGCTTGCAAGATAACTCAAGCTCGTTACATCTACTGCTACCGCTTCTATAACTAATCATGCTTGTTACTTGACACGCGGTGATAACAAAAACACCATATCGGGCGCTAATGCACAGCACGCGCGAGAAAGATTACAGAACTACACCGCGTACTCTCAGAACACCTTGACAACATTGCGCGATACGATGTGTCGTGGTTCGCGGTTCCCGCACGCCACGCATTAGCCGGATTCTCTTCCACTTCACCGCTCCGAAGGCGATGACAGCATCGAGGTGCGCCACTTACCCGCAGCCGCAGCGGCCGTTTGATTTAAAAAATGCGTTCACAAAATATCGAGCAAGCGCTACCGCGACTTTCGTCGCCTCTCAATAAAGTTACTGTGGATTTTCCCTGATGGGAGCACAATTTCCCTGAGTTTTCCCTGAGAATTTCCAGACTACCCAAAATCCCTGAGAATTCCCGGTTTTCCCGGTCGGTAGACACCCTGCCAAGTACTCAATACACATCACTGCAGACAGTGGACATACCTGACACACTTGTGAGGAGGGAGAGGCACACTTAGGTACAGTTGTAAAACAAACATTCCAATTATACTGACTGGTTCTTGTATCTGTATTCATCCTAAATCTGTCACCCTAGGGTGCTTACATACTCCTGCTATGTGACATTTCTATTATATTATTTCGACAGGTGGCAGCGTCGAAAAGTAACCATTAAGGTTGTTCAGTCCCATAAATACATACTGAAGTTCCAGTGTGGATGAAACCATGCAGTAGCAAATAAATTAGAGCCGAGAAGAAACTACAAGCATGAAAAAAATTCCACCTATCTCGCATGACAATGCAATAGCACATGGTGGCAATACCAAGTAATTTGTAAACCATGTTCCATTCCCTTCACTCAATGGTGTTTTTTCTTGCTGCCATTTCTAATACTGATACATGTAAGAGTTGCCCTGAAGTCATAATCATTGGTAGGCTGGGTTCTGCCACCAGAACATATGGAAGATTGTTTGTGCTATAGCATTGCATTGGCCACATTACGGGTCACAGCCAACTTTTAGGAGCCAAAAAGTTATATATAGCGGTGTGTTTCATTTTGTGAGCTCAACGGTGATTTTTGACACCAACTGACAGCAATTCCAAATGAACGATCGCATTCAAAAGATTGATTCTTCTTGATAAATCTTTACAGCTTTTTAGTTTGTGAAAGAGGGACCAGCTGCACATATACACTAGCACGAATTTCATTAAACTGAAACTACAGCCCAAAGTTACTTCACCAAATCGCAAAAAAGAATACATAGTTTTCAATGAAGCCAAGATTGGGAAACTGAAATCGTTTGCCACATCACAGATTGTATTAAATCAAGGTTCATTGTATTGAGCTTTCACTGCAGTCCTAATCAGATATTACAAATACCGCATTTACTCGCGTAATGAACCCACCTTTTCTTTTTTAGAAAAGTTGACGCCAGTTTGGGGGGAGGGTTCATCATGCGGGAGAAAAAAATTGCAGGAGCTATAAGAGCTGAAATTCCGCATGACGGTGTTAAGAAACTCGCCGTCCAACCGCTGCTGGCCTTGAAGTCGGTGGCAGGAATGCCTTAATATCTGACCGTGGCCCGCGTGTCAGTTTGAATCAATTCGTAGGACACTGCACATCCCTCACTACGGAGCCTCTTAACATATATTCGAGAACTTCGCTCTCCACAAGAGGAAACTCTCCTTGCTTTGGCCCGTGAAATGTGCGACGATCCTGTTTTGTAGCCCTCCCTCTTGCTTTCTCCAGTAAAGTATGCGCACCGAATCGACGCTGAAGTGTCGTCCAACCACACGGTTCCCATGCTTCAGTGCATGTTCGATCACCTATAGTTTGAAACCGGCCGTGTAGCTAGCACACCAGCCCATCGTACTCTACATAGCAGGTGTCCAATGAAGTTCACCACGAGAAACCCGACAACAAAGAAGCAGCGACGAATGACGGCGCACACACGTTGCGAGTGCATGTTGCACCATCGGCGCCATTGCGCTTTGTTTTCAGATGCGAAGCAGCTTTTGCTCGGGGCTGTGTTTGGCGGTGGCGTCCGCGCTCTACTGCACATGCGCCTACTCTCTCTCCTCTACTCTCCTACGCTCCCCCCCTCTCGCGCGCCTCATTCTCTCCTGTGCAACGCCACAATGAGCGCCAGATGCGCGCACATCCCCTCACCCTCTCTCTCCTCTCTTACACTCCCCCCCCTCTCGCGCGCCTGTCGACCGCGTTCCCCGCTCGCCCTGTGAGAATTAACGGCCAGGCTAGAGGGAAGACACAACGCGTGTAGTGTTCCTCTTCGCGTTCCACGACGCTTTGAATGGATGGATGCAGCTTACGGCGCAGGACTTCACCCCAGCTTAAGAACCTGGCGAGCCAGCTCCTAAAAAAAATTACACCATCTCCCACTCAAGCGAACTATTTGCCCGCTGCTTCGCATCCACACATGGTTCCCTTTAGCGGGAGATGGTGTAATTTTTTGCTTTGTTTACATGCCACTGTGCTTGCGTGGTGCTATATGCAGGAGGTTTCTTCTGCATTCAGCAGATCGCACTCCACCACAAAAAGGCGCGACTTTAAGTTTCGACCTGCGTCGTTTGCGCTTGCACTGCTGGCAATTGTTTAGCATGGTTGTTAAACTTTGTTTGGACTTCTATTGCACAGTTGTTTTGAGATATAATGGCGCGATTTAACGTTGTTTCGATCATCAACGGCAATCACACTGAAATAAAATGAACAGCTACATGCAACAAAAAATAGATATTTTTTTTTTTCGTGGACCAAAGTGGGGGGTGGGTTCATAATGCGAGTAAATACGTTACTCTATCCAATATTGGCCCATATGCTTAGCATGATTCACAACTGTATTTCATCAGACAGCCTGCCTATCAAAATATATATAGGCTTTTCAAAAGTTAGAATTAGCTTGCAGAACCATGTGATCGAGGAAGCTGTAGTGTTCAACCCCACTCACCCAGCACATCACCCAGAGTGGTGATGCTCCGTGCATCCACCTCTGGCCGTGATGATGGGTTGGACAGGATCATGGCCAAATGGGGCCGCCAGTCACCCCACTTTTCATCCGCTATGCACTGCACACATACATGCATACACTTAAAAAAAAAGGCCACCCAGCCACCTAGAAACATTATGCAAAAAAAAGCACCCCAAGGTGTGTCCAGATGAGATTGAACACGAGGTCCCGGTCGCCATTCCAGATTTTGATAATACTAATATCTAGGATTTAACGTCCCAAAACCACGATATGATTATGAGAGACGCCGTAGTGGAGGGCTCCGGAAATTTCGACCACCTGGGGTTCTTTAACGTGCACCTAAATCTAAGTACACACCCTCAAACATTTTCGCCTCCATCGAAAATGCAGCTGCCACGGCCGGGATTCGTTCCCGCGACCTTTGGGTCAGCAGTCAAGCGCCATAACCACTAGACCACCGTGGCAGGGCATTCCAGATTTTGACGAAAATTACTGTAGACCTAGGCATTAGACCCAGAAGAATGGTTTCGAAGCTAGTTTTGTGAAAACAAATTTTGTTCGCCTGAAAAAAATATATATAAATTTCGGGCGCAAAAAACGCTTTTCTGCCAATGTCGCGATTTCTCAATTTTGAGTGCACTTAGGGAAAAAAATTATGCGCTTTTTGGTCACATTTATTTCCTTCAAAGAACAAGTGAAATACAATCTAATGGGTCTATGATTTTCCTTGCTTGTCAAAGTACTTTTGAAGAAAAAAATCAAAAACATGGCAAATCGCACAAAATACCTGTATTTCAGGAATTTTTTTCTGCAAACAAGTTAAAGTCATTATTAAGTAAATGAATTAGCATAAGTTTTGAAAAACTGAGACTGCTATCATGAGAGAACAACCTTAATTTGCAAGCTTTGAGTGCTACCCTAAATGTCATCTGATCCGTCACTCGCAAATAAACACGAAGCAGGAGTAGCTGGTATCCAGTTCATTGCAAGCACACCATTACAAGATGAAGCTATCCTCGTGTACACTATGAAAAAAAAAAAAAATACTGGGAGTTTTCACAGTCAGTCGAAAGTGCTCGCTACTCACAGTGACCGCAGCAGGTTGCCGGCCAGACAGGTGCTGATATAGGGTCTGCAGCGGGTCGTTGATGGCCAGGGCATTTGTGAAACGAGTCATGATGCTCGCATAGGTCCTTGCATCCATCTTCGAGGCTAGAGACAGGGCGTGGCCCCACAGGCCACACTTTACTGCCCACTCCAGTGCATCCTTTTTTGAAAGAGAGAGAAAATACAATGCCATCCCTTCTTCAATACTATGCTCTTATGCGTACCAAATGGAACTACAAAAAGCACTACAACTGAGGCATAATAATCTTGGAGCAAATGGAAAATTCTGTTGCCCGATTCGTGAGGTTCAGCATTCCAGAGTGATACACGAGTTACGAGAAATGTTGTGGTGGGCTCTGGATAGCACAGAAACTGCCTTTGCAGTTTCATTCAGTAAACTAAAGTGCACTGACGCATTCAATTATTGTGCTCTTGATACCCTTGTTAATTCAACAATCAGTTGATTCAGGCATTTTTTACAGCGAAAGCTGTTATCAGATCACAACGGCAGTGAGGTAGTTGTCCACCTCCGGTGTCTGTAACCACTATCGCGCAAAATAATAAAAATTAAATGAGAAAAAAAAACTATCTAGGATCATATGGGATTTGAACCAGGCAGTCAAGTATTATACCACAGAGCCAGGCCAGTACTTGTAATGCCTTGGCAAAAAGACCTTATACAGGCGTCATGTCGGGCAAGAAATCACGTTAACATGTGTGCAGCGTGGTAGAAGAGTAAAATAATAACCAGGAGTCAACACAATGCAAATTGCACAACGAGTGTGTGGTTTAAAGCTTCCCACCCACTACAAAGTTCTCAACCATAATTCTTCACTGTCATCAGCCACATGCAGCAGAAACAAAGTGCAGATAATGCCTTACAGATGCGTAACAAGTACCTCGCTTATCCACAGAAGAACAAATAATGGCATGGTGGATGCTTCCCTACTTCACAAAAATTACTACAGTCGAGCCCGACTATATCGAACCCGTTTATATCAAATTATCCCGTATATCGAACAATTTCTAAACACGGTAAATTTACATTGAGAATACATAGCAAAAGTTACTGTTACATCGAACGAAAATAGCAATGACAACCGATATATCAAACTCCATGTGCCTCAAAAGTGCCCCAGCAAGTTGGCTTTCCCTCGCGGTGGCGGGGAAAACTGCCGGCGCCACCCTAGAAAAAGTGGTTTAGACCCGGTTGTGCACGGGCGAACACCCCCCTGCAAGAAATGATCCTGGCCCGCTCGCAGCGCTTACAGCCAATCAGAGGCCGTCGTGCTTTCTCCGAGGCGCGGAGGCGGTAGAAGTGAGCGCCATTTTTTTCTTTCTTTATGCTTGTGTGCCTGCTGCTGCCTGTTTTCGAGTCCTCATTCAGCGTGGTCCATGCTGGTGGTGTTGCCTGTTGGTGCTCTGTGAACTTTATTGGCGCGCTGTTGTCATGGCTTGTGCAAAGAGGCAGAATTTGCCGTTCGCCGCGAAACTCGAAATCATAAATCGGGTCGAGCGCGGTGAAAAGAAGTCCGACGTCGCCGCCGCGTACAAAATTCCAAGGAGCACCTTGAGTACTATCCTGAAGAACAAGGCAGACATCAGGGCCAAGTCGGACAAAAGGCCAGGTGCCCGTGGCGCCCGACGTGTGCGCACTGCTGTGTACGAAGATGTTGAAGCGGCCGTTTACAAATGGTTTGTGGACGTTCGGTCGCGAAACATCCCGGTGTCCGGCCCTATGATCGAGCTATTACCGTCAGCTATTACCGTAAATTGACGATGGCCCATTGCCTACATCCTCCGAAGTGATTAGTGCACTTGCGTTGGTCCGGCGCTATTGCGTAAATGTGGAAGGTTGCGGCCTCAGCTGCTCCGACTCGTTGGACAACGTGGAGGCGTGCGTGCTGTCGCAGGTAGCGAAGTCGTTGACACAGAAGAAAATCCAGGACTATTTTGTTCCAAAGTAGGGCACGCAAGTAAGCCACCATATTAATAAAGTACTTTTCTTAATGTTATGTGCCTTTGTGTCAAAATCCTATAGCGGGCCTATATCCAATTATGCCATATATCGAACTAATAAACGTTTTTTGGCGAGTTCGATATACCCGGGTTCGACTGTATTTGTGGCGTAGCGGATACCTGACATGCGTACTTGTATTCCCCAAGAGAGTTTTGAATGGGCTCTTGAAAGGCCGCTCTTCCAGCTTTCGCTGTGACTGTGCTGCCCGCTCTGCGCAGGGCTGGCGTTTCTTTCCAGTCCTATGAAGTTTGAATTGATGAGATTTTACCGTAACCCTTGGCATCACTGTCCAGCTTGCCCAGAACAAAAAGAAAGCTACGATCATTTGAGCATAATACAGCTGCTGTGTCAACGTGGACAGCTTGCTCCAATTGTCAGCAGCTAAAGAAAAACAGCCTGGTTAGAAAAACAACAGTTTAACTTTGTGAGACGGGCTGCCTTATTTTATTTACGTTTCAATAATGTGCAGCCATTTTCAGATCTCAACTAAAGTGAAAAGACTGAGCAGAATATTTCATTAAATTGCAATTCTACAAAGCAATCTTGCTGCACTCACTCTGCACATATACAAGGGCATAATTTTTTTTTCCGGATGAATTCCAAGTGTTTTGTTGAACAATGCTGGCCGAGAAACACTGCCTTTTGAGCCGAGTCAAAACAGCACGAAAGCACGAGCCAATACAAACGAAATCAGATAACAAAGCACCCTTGACATGCTCTAGTCAGCCTGCTTTAACTCAGAAATTTTACTGCGATAGCAATTACCGTAAAATCCCGAGCAAGCGCCCCCTCTGCGGTGAAGGCAGTCCAACAATATTTGGAGGGGTTGGGGGGGCCCTTGCTCGGTCATGGGTCGAAACTCAAGATGGCGGCGGAAAAGCCGTGCATGCTTCCAGTGAAATGTCTTATTGACTACGCATGCATTCACTGCCACTACTCGCCCTCATCGGGCGAATAAGAACAGTGCATGAAACAGTGAACATAGCGGGAGGGGAAGGGGATGCACTTGCTCAATCATTGGCACATATTTGAAATTTCCCGAAAAAGGGAGGGGGGCGCTTGTTCAGGATTTTACGGTATATGGACACTTGACAAGTTTTTGCAATCGCCATCGCCGCCACTATGTTCTATAGAAAGTCCAAATTGACAACATCGCCCCACGCATCATACCGTAAAACCGGAATATAGGTCGGACCGGATTATAGGTCGACCCCCCAAACTTTGAATCTCCAAAAAAAAAAAATTTTTTTTAAATTGCAAAGTATTGCGGCGCACCCTTACCTTGATAAATATGCGACACAACCAGCTGCACTGTGGTGACATTTCTTTTTATTTGGACACTGATTAGTTAAAATGCCAGAAGGCCACAAAGCGCTGTCACTGAGACTCGTCCGAACTTGAGTCGGACGACGCCTGCTTGTCACTAGTAACGTCCCAGAGTGCATCGTCCTCCGTTCCATCCAATGCGTTGCTGATGCAGCATTTGCGAAAAGACCTGCGCACCATCTCTTCCGGGAGAGATTTCCATGCTGACGACACCCAGCCACAAACAGTCGCGAGAGGTGGACGTCGTAGGCGGGGGTCTTGGGATTGTCGCCCAGCATCCACTCATTGTAGAGCTCGTGCATGCGATCTTTAATGGTTTGTAGAGCACTACGTCCAGTGGCTGGAGGATTGATGTTAGTCCCCCAGGGATCACGACAAGATCCGTCTTGCCATCAGACAGGGCTCCCTTTACATCGGCCGTGAGGTGGCCTCGAAATGAGTCGAGGACCAACATGCTCGGTCGCTGAAAAAGTGCACCGGGTCGCCGATTCCACACGAGCCGGATCCATTCGAGCATGAGAGACTCATTCATGAACCCTTTTTCGTTTGCTCTCACGATCACATCCCGAGGAAAGCCTTCTTACGGTAGCCCTTTTCTCTTGAAAATTATATAAGGGGGCAGCTTCTTTCCATCGGCTGTGCACGCAAGCATCACTGTAAATCACGAATGCTCGTTGCCCGTTGTCAAGAGCTTCACTTGCTTTGATCCTTTAGCGGACACAGTCGTGTTCGAAGGCATATAAAACCAGATCGGAGTTTCGTCAGCGTTGCCCATGTGTCCCATCATGTAGCAACGCTGTCGACGAAGCTGTATGACGAAGTGCTGATACTCGACCAGCTTGTGATCGAAATCTTCGGGCAGTTTTTGACCCACGGAAGTATGCCGCCGCAGCACAAAGCCCTTCCGCTTCATAAATCGGCGCACCCACGATGGCAAGCCCTTGAAATGCGCCCTCGTGAGCCCAGAGTCACGCGCTATCTTGAGAGCTTTCCCGCGGATGTGTGGTGTAGTGGCGCCATCTGTGAATGGCACGCGCATGAGTGCGCCTTATTGTGTTGTGATGTCGGCAGAGGTCGTCTGTATCGGCACACATGATTGCCTCCCGTAGCCACAAGGAAATCCATACGGATTTCTCAGAAATAAAGCCTCATAGTTGTTGAAAAATTCGTCCTGGTCCGGGGATCGCTGCCAACTGCTAGCTTCCTGGTTAGCTCAATTGGTAGAGCGACCGCCCCAGATAGGCGTTGGTCCCGGGTTCGATCCCCGGACCAGGACGAATTTTTCTACAACTATGAGGCTTTATTTCTGAGAAATCCGTATGGATTTCCTTGTGGCTTCGTGCTACAAACGGGTGGTTGTCTATTTTCTCTTTCTTAACCCTTCCGCCACCTTGCGGGTTTCCGCAGAACTGATTTGCAATATGTGTCCAGTTGCTTCGAGTTGTCGATGGATTCGCCCTCGCGCTGCCAACTGCTAGCTTCCTGGTTAGCTCAATTGGTAGAGCGACCGCCCCGGATAGGCGTTGGTCCCGGGTTCGATCCCCGGACCAGGACGAATTTTTCGACAACTATGAGGCTTTATTTCTGAGAAATCCGTATGGATTTCCTTGTGGCTTCGTGCTACAAACGGGTGGTTGTCTATTTTCTCTTTCTTAACCCTTCCGCCACCTTGCGGGTTTCCGCAGAACTGATTTGCAATACATGATTGCCTGTAGCCAATCGCGTGTGCACGCGTGTCCGTTCTGTCATGTTTCGAATAAACGGCCACTGGCCGGCTCAGTCTTTGTTGGGCTTCCGCGGGCTCCGGACTCTCACTTCTCCCACTTGTGTCGCGGGCCATGCCGGCGCGCGGCGCGTCTCATGTCCAGTCGTCGGGCCCTCGCCGTCGGTCACCGCCCGCCGACACAACAGGATGCACTCCGCTGTCATGGGTAGCGACCTTGCACGCAGCTCCCGGACGAACTCGGCGAGTAGCGTTTCCAGTTCGGGGTGCACTGCAGTCCGTCCACGAAACGAAGTTTTTCTTTGGTTGCTGCAGGATGTGATGCGCTGCTTTTGGCTCCTCCAGTATCAGACGCTTTTCTCCGATGCACCGAATTCCCATTGTGCCACCAGGTTGCCGTGCGCTTCGGCATACTCGATAACTTTTTTTCTTAAAGCCTATCGTAAACTGCCGTCGGCTACCACTCATTTCTGAAGGAAACTGAAAAATAAAAACAGCGGATAACCGAAGCAGCCACACTTGACAGAAGAAAAAGCAAAATGGCGTTGCCCATCGGTGCCGCCAGCCCGCCGCTGCTGATGCTCACGATGGCAATGAAGGCTTCTGACTTCAGCTGCCCATTGTTGCGAGACTTCCACATTTTTTTCTGCCAATGACCGGTATATAAGACGAGGGTCGACTTTTCATCGCATTTTTTTGAAAGAAAAATTCAACCTATATTCCGGTTTTTACGTATGTTCTACTCGTGAGTAAAAGCGCGCGAGCGCTGGTGACGAATACGGCTGTAGGAGAGATGAAATCTCTGTCGCAAGGAGGGTGCAAGTGATAACATCACCCCATGTGCGAGACCTGCTGTCGCCGAGGGAGGCAGGGTGTGTTTGCATCGCTCGAGCAGCAACTGCAAACTTTAATCAGAAGAGCGAGGTCACGAGCGCTGGCGCGCATGCTATCTCGACAGACATAAGCGTGCATTGCTTTTACCGTTCATTTCACGTTGAGACGGCAGGCAGCACGAAAACCGCTTCTCTCCCGGGACCGGCCGTATTCCCTTACCTTCTGTAGAGTTACCAGAGATCGGCTCCAAAAGAGTTAGCTGCTAGCCTTACTCCGTATAACATTCCAATTTGTTGCTATCGCATTCATTGCTTCGCCCTTACAGTGAAACTGTGATTTTTTTGAAAGGCTCAAGTGATAACAAAGCAATGGTATTTTTTAAATTCAAATAAAATACCAGGCCCCTTAACAGCAACTTCAAGGTGGGAAATGCTCAAGCAACAGCTTGTGGTTCTCAAAATGTCTCTCTCCTGTGCCAAAACACAGCTTAGTCGGTATGAAAATCTCAACTACTTCACTACCTGATGACAGCAGAACACTATGTGTAAAGATGCATCACATGCAATCAGCATTGCACAGGAATCCCATCCTGTACACATGCACACAGGTAAAGAAGTGACAGGTGTCTCACCTTTTTATGCCCAAAGAGGAGGAACTCGCGGAATTTCGCCAGCACGCGACTTGAGCCTGTGGTTCCAAGTTGTGCCCGATCGGACACCACAATGCCCTCATCGGGTGACGGACTGCTGCCATCATCGGCCCCCTCGGGTGAGGTCGCTTCGCCTCCCTCCCCTCCCGGTCGACCCGCAAGCACTGACGCAGATGTTGACGGTTCCAGGATGTCGTGGCCCCGAAGAAGCAACTCGGCAATGTCCGAACCCGAGACAAACTGCAGAGCCACCCGAATAAACAATCACTTATTTCAGATACTTCTTCCAGTCCTATGAAACTTGAATTGATTTACTGTAACCCTTGGTATCCCATGTACAGACTGGAGGCTACTGGCACTGATAGGATCTGTTGTTGCCAGCTTCCTCTTTTACTTGCCTTGACCTAGCCCACCCAAGAGTTGGCAACCCTATCCAGAAATTACAGTGTGCAAATATTTATAAAATTTCAAATACAGTAAAAGCTCGTTAAAGATTACACGAGACCGGAAAAATTGTCTGATTTAACCAAACTATCAAAAGCACCAAAAAAAACAATAAACAAAGGTCCATGACATCAACAAGCTTTAATTTTCTTGGTGAATACGCAAATGCTGTACCAATTTCATATAAGAGCAGTGTAAAAGCCGCAATTTTTGTCATCCTGCGACTTTTCTCACAATGCTAACATGGTGCAAGACCCCCATGTCCTAATCAGCCTGAAACGTATTCTGCACCCTTACCTTATTAAGTACCGCCACCACCATGCGTATGTGACGATACTTTCTTTCGCCTATAAACGAAAGTTTGCCGCAGCCTCGGTCGCAAAGAACGCGATTGTGGATGGTGAACACGTCTTCTTGAACGCCCGCGGCCAACGAGGTGTCACACGCGGTGGTAAACGCAAATAGGCATGAAGCGTTCTGGCTTTCCTGTCGTTATCACAATGATGACAATGGATACGTGGACTGCACCGCCCTGTTTTATGTTGGCTGCGAACGTCATTTTCGCTCTTTTGCGCTGCACATTTGCAGTGTTTCGAGATTGGTGCGCTCCCGGGATCATTCGAATTAACCGGGTTGCGGCCAAATACGACCGAATTAAACAGAGTTTACAATGTAAACAATGTATATGCTGGCCAGGGCCAAAGAACCCGTCCCAATTATCCGATTTTCCAAGTAACGAGCGTCGAATGAACAAACATTTATTGTATCAAATTGAACAGTGTCCTATCCAGTACCATCTTCGAAGAAATAGCAGCTATCTGTAAATACTAATTATTCTTCTCATAGTTTACAAACATTAAAAAAGGAGAAGAACACGAAACTTCGGCAAAAAATACAAGAAATTTCACTCCCATGTACACTGTAGATGCATAAAAGATGAGAGCTCACGCAAAGTGTGGTAGGCTGCGCTGCAAGGGGTATGCCAGACTTTACTGCGACACAACGATCATTTGCACTCACTGCAGAGCTCTGTGCATGTGAAGAACCTGCTCCACCATTCCCAACGGAGCTCCCTTGGTGCTTTTAATGTTAAAATTTTAAATACTATGATCTGTACATCATTTTAAATGAATTCTCAGAATGGCTGTTCAATGTTTAATGTCTATCCCAAAAGTGGTCAATATTCCATTTCATTCCATTCTGACAATACTTGATTTGCATTCAACATGAAGAATTACTTTTGCACTGAAGATGAATAGTACCATAAAATCCCAAGCAAGCGCCCCTACCCGAACAAGCACCGCCCTCCCTTTTTCAGGGGATTTGAAATATGCACCTCCTACTCTACTCCCACTATTTTCACTGCTTCATCTACTGTTTTCATTCACCTGAGGCGGGTGAATAAAAACAGTGAATGCATGCGTATTCAATAAGGCATTTCATTAGAACACGAGTGTGCATTCTTCATTCTTAATGGCTCTACTGCCAACATCTTTAATTTTGATCCACGACCGAGCGAGCCAAGCCCCCCCCCCCCCTCTTGTCGGATTATTGTTCACCGTAGGGGGGAGGGGGGGCGCTTGCTCGGGATTTTACGGTATGTCTCTCTAGAACATAAGATATCAGCAGAAAAAGTGTACAGGAAAATGACCACTGTCCACATTGGGACCTGGCGGATGAATGACCCCAAATGAGTGGCAACAAGCAATGCATACCCCATTCTGCCTGAGCATGAGCACAAGCAGCTCCCAAAGGAGGATGTGTGACGACCGGTCCGGCAAGCTGGGGTCATCGGCAAATGACTGGATCCTCTGCGTGCAGAACTGGATCACATCATTCTTGTGTGTCTCAGATCTGCGTTAGAAAATGCAATGGGATGATGTCTCTCCTCTTCTACAGCACTGCTTGTTTTGGCAAAAACAAAATGCCTTTAAGCAACACTGACTTTTCAACAGGCAATTTTATTTCCAGAGAGATGGCTTAATTAGCAGCAAGCATTGAATTATAAAGTTTCGTAGAAGCTCCCTTTGGCAATCCACTAGCATTGAACATGTTTCACCCATATACAAAGAGTCGTGAGTAGTCCCCCTCCTCGTTGATGTTCTATCAGGTCGCATGCCCAGTACATGCTACACCGCAACAGGACTGATGCCAGAAGCTGTCGGCCATTCACACTCCACTGCACTGCAATTTTGTGTGCCTCTTCTTTCTTTTGCTACCTGATGCAAGAGCAATGGTGGACACGAGGCCCTCCACAAAGATTTCAGACAGAACAGCACTATCACAACAAACAAATGCACTTTTTGTAGGGTGTTCAAGTTAAAAAGGTTTCTTTGCATTTAGCATCGACCCTATATCATTACATGCGTGCTAAGAACTCTCTGAGCTTTGCATTCCAAGCTTGGTATTCTTAGGAAGGCCACAGGGTAATCGTGAACCATAGTTTCGTACATTCAAACCCACTTACAACGAGCCCAGATATAGCAATCTATTGGTTATAACGACCATATTTTGGTGCACAAACGATTTTCCGATGCTACCCACTGAAACTGTGTCCAGATACTATAATGAGCATTTTTCAAAGCCTCCTACTTTTACAACGAACACTTCGGACACGGTCGCAGTAAAAATATGGTGCATACGAAGTGAAAAAAAAAAATCAAAACAAGCCTTCTTGAGCATGAAGTGCACACGTGCGTGTTCCCTGCTCCAGTTTAACCATAATGAAGATCGGCAAGCACCGCACACAGATTTCGGACGCCGCGAGTGAGGTTGCTCAATTTCCAGGCATTTCTCCTGAGGCACAATGGCAGTGAGGGGAAAATATGGGAGGAAGCATAAAGCCTGGCGGTCAGCTTTGGCACAGCAACATTTCCTGATGCTATTCTATACAGCTACGACCACCTACGATAAACCAACGCCTTGGAATGCAAGAAGAGATAACCGCGATAACTCTTTGTTGAATAAAAGTTCGCTGTGCCCCTCAACTCGGCAACACCACAATGTGCTGCAAAAGGTCTTGCATTTTTTCGGTAACTGCCGGGATCGGTTGATCCATGATTCAGCCTTCCATGCGACTGCAGCAATGCCTTTAGGGATAAGCATCAAAGAGCAAAGGTGAGATCGCATCCACTGACCAATGCACCAGTACAACTTATCGCTGACAAACCCATCACAACAACCATCTTCAGCTATCTGCTAAGCTACATGTGTGACAAAGCACTACTATAAGCGTACTGCACACTTTTAATAGGCGACAACCTAAGCGCACCATGCTGCCGTTCGCAACTTCACAGCAGTAGTGTTGTGCGAAGCCACTTTCAAGTACGTGTCGCTTTGTAGCAACAAAAGCAGCTCGCTGGCAGAGTTGAGCGGCATGGGCACCGAAAAACCATGCTGCACTGACAGCAAGCGTACTGCATGCTTTTATTTGGTAACCCAGGCGCAGTGCACCTTGTCGTGCAAACCTCAGAGCATCCCAAAGACGTGCAGTGAGCATCATTTGCAAGAAACTCGTCGTCGCCTCATTGATTCAACAGGCTACTTGCTGCACCCATGCACCAGTGCACGGTCTTTCAAACATCGTACTCCTCCGGCAGAAGTGACACAGCTCCCGGCGCACTCAGCCTGGGGCGGCCAATTACAGCGAGTAGAGATTTTGAAGACGATTGGGAGAACTTCATCATGGGTACTGTTCCCTCTCCCTGTAGCACGAGATTTGATTCATTGCAAAGGCAGTGATGTGATTGGCTGAAGCCATCTTGGAGCAGGTTTTTAGAGCAGCCAAAAACGTATTTTGGTGCAGGAAAAAAGGCTTTTGGAGCAGCCCAAAGTGCATTTTAGAGCAGAGAAAAAGGCTTTTGGAGCAGCCAAAAGCGAATTTCAGAGCAGGAAGAAAAGGCTTTCGGAGCAGCCAAAAGCATATTTTAGAGCAGGGAAAAAGGTTTTTGGAGCTGCTAAAGGCTCACTGCCGAGTGAAAAAACTGAACTTGTGAAAATTAAAACAGCTGAATAAGGCAGAACTAAGCAGCATTCCATAACATTCCATGGATGTGTACAGCCGTCCATTTTTTTAAACCTGAACATGTGAACGTCGACCGCCAAGTTGGTAAGTGGCATATAAAGCATAAAGCAGCTCAGCGCCGAAATGAACGAGAATATGCGCATGCACGCAGTGAACAGTCTGGTGCAGCTTTCGTCTGCCAGACAGTTACTATACGAAACGGACCCAACCCCGCCTGCTTTTTTTGTCCTGTTTTTGCCTTGCCGTGGCAAGTATCTTTGTTGCCTCAGGAAACTGCTCTGTCAACCACAGGAAAAAGAAAAAAGAACAATGCTGATACGCACGTATAATCAGCTGGTCTATATCAGATCCATCCATCTCATGCGCAACCACTTGGCCTATTCTTTATAACTTGATGGCAGCATTCAGAAAAGAAAAAAGGACGACGATAATGGTATTCAAAAGAAGTGGGGGAGGTCAGTTCCCGGAACAGCCTAGCACAACACATCTGCATAGGACTGCTAATCGCGCGCGCGCTCGTATTCTCATTTTGCCACTGTGCTCGGCTATACGGCACTTATCGGTCAATGCTCGCGTGCCCAGGTTAAGATGATGGGCAGCTGTACAGCTCGGACCACCTATATCGCAGGACCGGCTATAATGCGGTCTTTTCTTATTCCCGTTTATCCTCCCATAGAACTCCATGTATGCACATACCGCTTATTGCGTAGCCTCCCCCGAGATGAAAGACCAGTTATGTACTATAATGCAGCTCAGTTAAGCAAGGTAGCGACCGCACTTCTCAAGAGAGGTACGGTGGCCGAAGAGAGAGCGACGAAGGCATTACAAAGGAGGAGGGGATGCGAGGGAACTAATGAGGAGCGGAGCATCAAAAAAAAAAGGAAGAAAAAAAAGGATGTGTCACGGGCATGCTTCCCGAAAAGCCTTTGCTCCGGCCGCTGTTCCGTGCACATGCTCTGCATCGAACGGGCGCCCGCGTCCGCGTCAAGTGCACAGTACCGCTGTTCGGCTTTTAGTTTTTTTTGTCTGAAAAACAGTTACATTGTCGTAGGGTGCAGATATCGCATGTGCGGCCTCAATTTCATCATCAATGAAGGCGCTGTTCCGCAAATGTAAAGGCTTTGCGATGCCGGCTTTCGCCTTTTCCACCAGCAGGTGGACTTACAAGCTTGGCAGGCTCATGTAGGTTAGTTGTCGCGGCTGTTCTCCTGACCACGAACCCACACCTTATTTCACGCATGCCAAGTTGTAAACCCGCAGCATAGGCCTAACGAGCGCTAGCCATATAACTGCCTCATCGATAGCAGTCAAGGATGTGTGGTTTGGTGTCGAGCTGACGAAAAGCTTTGCAGTGGTTACATTCTGAAAGGGGCGGATGGATGGAAACAACTTTTCGATTCTGATAGTGGCAACTCGCGTCATCAATGAAAATGAGGGCGCGCACATGCAACACTTAAGTGGTTCTTCGTAAGGAAATGCCAGCAGCACTAAAGAAAAGAGAAGAAACTGAGCCAGGAAAAAGAGACAGGAACAGGTAGGATGCTGGACTAACAACTGACTTTATTTCGATCAAGACGCGAACAACAAACCGAAATGAGCATGCGCAGCAACAACCGTGAATCAAAAACAGGCAACCTATCACCTATCACTGTCGAGAAATCGGACCTCCTTGTCATTCAAAAACACAAATGGCGCACTCACACACTTATCAGGACCAAGTTTGTGAATCTGAAACGCTTCAATAATTTCACGTTCTTTCTGTGTTTTAGCTCTCCCAGTCACCGAAACGTTGCTGAATAGAGGGGCGCAACCGCACACTTTGCAGTGAATCGGTAGATTTCCACCCGTGCCCGTAGGAAGTAAATTTGCGTGCTCACGCATTCTGTCATTCACACACCTACCCGATTGCCCAATATATTCTTTGCCACAGGTCAGGGGAATACTGTAGACAATGCTAGTATCACACCTGCTGAATCTGTTGACATGCGCCGTATTACAACTGGACCTACTAATCCCATGCCGCGCAACTCGCTTACATATGCTGGACAAAATGCAGGGCGCAGAAAACACAAGCTTGACGCCGTTTCTCCCTGCCACCTTCTTAAGATTGTGCGATACGCCATGTAAGTATGGCATAACCACTACTTCCTTACGCTGTCTAGAAGGCTGTTTCTTTTTCATGTGCAGAGATTCCGCCACCGCCTCAATCATAACCTGAGAGTAGCCTGCATTCACCAGCCTCTCAACCTGCTGATGAAAACCGGTTTGCATTTGATGCGTACAACTTTTTTCCAATGCATTGGAAATGCAAAGGTTGGCAAGTGTGTGATAAGTGTGTGAGTGCGCCATCTGTGTTTTTGAATGACAAGGAGGTCCGATTCCTCGACAGTGATAGGTGATAGGTTGCCTGTTTTTGATTCACGGTTGTTGCTGCGCATGCTCATTTCGGTTTGTTGTTCGCGTCTTCATCGAAATAAAGTCAGTTGTTAGTCCAGCATCCTACCTGTTCCTGTCTCTTTTTCCTGGCTCAGTTTCTTCTCTTTTCTTTAGTGCTGCTGGCATTTCCTTACGAAGAACAATGTACCAACTTGCCCAACAAGCCACCCTAATGAACTCGTTTTCTTGTACCTTGGGCTCTTTACTGTGTGCGCGTTCTTCAGTGGGCCGTGTGAGCATTTGCGTGGAAGGAATTGTGTACTACAACTGCAAGGCAAGATATCTCTCCAGATGTGTCAAGGCCAAAGTTCCTGTTATGGATATTGTCGCCTTGTTCCGGACTCTGCCGCCGTCGGAAAGGCATTGGAAGAGGATTTGTAAAATCTTGATTGCAGAAACGTGGAGACAGGTTAGGCACTGGAAAGACTGGCTCAAGATAGTGTGCCTGCAAGATTACGGGGACCGTTTAGGTCCGTCTCTTTTCCGCCAACAGGTTCATCGTGCGGGACTTCTGACAGAAGGCCAGTGGCGGGAAGTAGTGCGACTTGTGCCGAAGAGACCCCAGCGAAAGTGTAGTGCGGGGGGCGTGGTATTTTTGGACGGCGCCTCGGTTCCACCGAGCGTCAATGCGCTCTTGGATAAGGGACCGAAGTTCGCCTTAGAGCCACGTTTGCCTCGGCATCGGTTGCTAGCTACGGTTCGTGACTTGTCTGCGAAAGTCCCTGTGGAAGAGAAAGAAAGGTGCCTTTCGGAAGGACTTGACCATCTGATGAAGCAGAGTTCAAGTCATGGTCCCACTGACAAAGTTCTGCGGCCAGTCGTCCGCTTCCTCGTGGACCACAGCCTTAGCGTTCTGCAATCCGACAAAGAAGGTGGGTTTGTTGTACTCCCAAATGCCTTATTCAATAGGAAGGCTAGCGAAGCTATAGCTAAGAATTTCAAGGTGGTGAACGAGAAGCCGTCAAGGGTGAGAATGAAGGCTGTGAAGCTTTTAAAACGGCTGAACCTCGAGTCGTTAGAGAAGGCCGTCAGGAAGAGCAAGGGCGATGTGCTTTCTGCCTTCTTTACGGTGAAAACCCACAAGCCGGAGTATCCCATGCGAACCATTGTCACAGAAACAGGTTCCTGGCAGAAATTAGCCGGAAGGTTCCTGCAACGTTCCCTGAAGTCGCTCACCATTGATGATCCTTTTGGCATTGACAGTTCCAGGGAGGTGATTGATTTCTTGAAGTCGGCAAATATGACAGCAAACTCGGCGTTCTCGGTGGACATAGAGGAGCTTTATTACTCCGTTCCCCATCAAGATCTGTTTGTGGCGGTACAGGAACTTATCGAATGTAATGGGGAGACGGCCTTTCAAAGTAGTTGCGGCCTGTCGACGGGCAACTTCATGGAACTTTTAATGTTTTATCTTCGGGCTACTTTTGTGAATTTCGAAGGCAAGTTATTCTTGCAGAAAAATGGTGTGTGCATTGGTTCCTGCGTGGCGCCTATTCTATGTAACATATACCTTGCAAAATTCGACAACTCTGTGTGTACAATTTTAAATGATGGACGAGTCTCCCATATATTAGCTATATATTAGCCGGAAGGTTCCTGCAACGTTCCCTGAAGTCGCTCACCATTGATGATCCTTTTGGCATTGACAGTTCCAGGGAGGTGATTGATTTCTTGAAGTCGGCAAATATGACAGCAAACTCGGCGTTCTCGGTGGACATAGAGGAGCTTTATTACTCCGTTCCCCATCAAGATCTGTTTGTGGCGGTACAGGAACTTATCGAATGTAATGGGGAGACGGCCTTTCAAAGTAGTTGCGGCCTGTCGACGGGCAACTTCATGGAACTTTTAATGTTTTATCTTCGGGCTACTTTTGTGAATTTCGAAGGCAAGTTATTCTTGCAGAAAAATGGTGTGTGCATTGGTTCCTGCGTGGCGCCTATTCTATGTAACATATACCTTGCAAAATTCGACAACTCTGTGTGTACAATTTTAAATGATGGACGAGTCTCCCATATATTCAGATACGTAGATGACTTTCTTATTCTTTTAAATATTGGACCAAGTGACTGCCTCACTAGTACCATCAGTGACATCTTGCAGGTGTTTAAGTCCTGCTCCACTAACCTATGTTTCACTCATGAAGAACCATTTGATAATACTATTAGGTTTTTAGATTTGTCCATAGGTCGGCAAACTCACTCATGAGTCGACTCACTCAGACTCACTCAGACTCATATCGAGACGTGAGTCTGAGTCTGAGTGAGTCCGGGTGAGTGAAGTTTTTGTGAGTCTGAGTCCGAGTGAGTTCGGTTGGGAAAAATTTTGGTGAGTCTGAGTCTGAGTGAGTCCGGTTGAGGAAAAGTTTGGTGAGTCTGAGTCCGAGTGAGCCCTAAGGGCAAAATCTCTTGCATGAGTGAGCCTGAGTGAGCTCCACATTTTTTGCCGACCTGTGGTCCTACACTACTTCAGCATTACTATCAGCCTTATGTCGGCTCATGTTTATACTCACATATAGTGCCACATACTTCAACGCGCTGCCGTTCATACGTCAGCTCAATATTTATTGATCAGAGGCGTGAGTTGAGGAGGGAGAGGGGGAGGAAGTGCCTTGACCTCCCCCCCGCAAACTTTTTCACGGGAAGTTACTGATAAAAATATCTCGTGTGAGTCATCTCTTTCAATAAAAAGGTCCTTACCAAACTGCAAACTCAGATAACTCGTATTTGAAGGTACGAGATCAAGAGATGCTAAGTAGCGCACCGATTGTGCGAGATATTGGCGTTAAAGGGCATTGACATTATGGTAGAAAAAGGCTAATTATAAGCTAACGAACTCATGAGTCGACTCACTCAGACTCACTCAGACTCAGATCGAGCCGTGAGTCTGAGTCTGAGTGAGTTCGAGTGAATTATATTTTGGTGAGCCTGAGTCCGAGTGAGTCCGGTTCAGAAAAAGTATAGTGAGTCTGAGTCCGAGTGAGTCCGGATGAGGAAAACTTTGGTGAATCTGAGTCCGAGTGAGCTCTAAGGACAAGATATGCTTCGTGAGTGAGTCTGAGTGAGCTCCACGTTTTTTGCCGACCTATGGATTTGTCACTAATTTTTTCCCATCATCATATCTGCTGGATGTACAGTCCTAGGACTAAAAAGATGCTCCTTCCGTTTGAGTCTTCCCATTCGAAGCTCGTAAAGCGAGCATTGCCAACCTTTGCATTTCCAATGCATTGGAAAAAAGTTGTACGCATCAAATGCAAACCGGTTTTCATCAGCAGGTTGAGAGGCTGGTGAATGCAGGCTACTCTCAGGTTATGATTGAGGCGGTGGCGGAATCTCTGCACATGAAAAAGAAACAGCCTTCTAGACAGCGTAAGGCATGTGAAGAGAAGCAAGTAGTGGTTATGCCATACTTACATGGCGTATCGCACAATCTTAAGAAGGTGGCAGGGAGAAACGGCGTCAAGCTTGTGTTTTCTGCACCCTGCATTTTGTCCAGCATATGTAAGCGAGTTGCGCGGCATGAGATTAGTAGGTCCAGTTGTAATACGGCGCATGTCAACAGATTCAGCAGGTGTGATACTAGCATTGTCTACAGTATTCCCCTGACCTGTGGCAAAGAATATATTGGGCAATCGGGTAGGTGTGTGAATGACAGAATGCGTGAGCACGCAAATTTACTTCCTACGGGCACGGGTGGAAATCTACCGATTCACTGCAAAGTGTGCGGTTGCGCCCCTCTATTCAGCAACGTTTCGGTGACTGGGAGAGCTAAAACACAGAAAGAACGTGAAATTATTGAAGCGTTTCAGATTCACAAACTTGGTCCTGATAAGTGTGTGAGTGCGCCATCTGTGTTTTTGAATGACAAGGAGGTCCGATTCCTCGACAGTGATAGGTGATAGGTTGCCTGTTTTTGATTCACGGTTGTTGCTGCGCATGCTCATTTCGGTTTGTTGTTCGCGTCTTCATCGAAATAAAGTCAGTTGTTAGTCCAGCATCCTACCTGTTCCTGTCTCTTTTTCCTGGCTCAGTTTCTTCTCTTTTCTTTAGTGCTGCTGGCATTTCCTTACGAAGAACAATGTACCAACTTGCCCAACAAGCCACCCTAATGAACTTAAGTGGTTGTTCGCAGTCGCCGCTGCTTTCGTTTTCAAAATATGAAAACACCATGTTTGGCGCTGCTTTGGTGTAGAATAGTGAAAATGTAGCAGGGTGTAGCGAGATTGGTCTTTTGGGGTGGTTTGGCACAACTGGCGCAGCTATTACATCACTGCAAAGGCAGTTTTACTCGTAAGCATGCAGCGGGCATCCCTTCACAAAGCGAAAAGATTTATCTTGTCAACGGAGAGGTTGTTGTCTCTTTGTAATAAAACTGCATGAAAAAAAAAATGACTTGGTCACAAATTTGCGCACGTTCTGGAGGGCTTTTCTATATACAAAGAACTACCGATATAACAACCATTTTCGCGGCACTTTAGAATTTTTTATAGACGCGTTCTACTGTGCGTTCATAGTTTTGTAGCTGCTGAATGTCGCACAGACTTCAAAAGGTTTTCATCGTCTACTACATGCTCCATGTCTTGAAAGAAAGAGCAGGCTCAACATGCCAGCAGCTGCCTAGGACACGTGTGAAGATAAGGCTCGGCCTACCTGATAGAAATGCTGCTGCTCGCTGGGGATCTCTCAAGGGAATCGAATCAACCAGAATCAAATGAATTAACACTGCGATAACTGCCATTAGGAAAAAATTTAGCGCAAAATGACACAAGGACGAGAAGGGAGGACACAACACGTGCGCTAACTTTCAACAACAACAAAAAAAAAACAACAAAAACAACAAAAAAGTTAGCGCACGTGTTGTTTTCTCCCTTCTCGTCCTTGTATCATTTTGAGCTAAATTTTTTCCAAATGTTTTACCAACAAGGCCGAATTTCTCCCCTTGATAACTGCCAGCTATGCATACACAGGCACTACAAGTCTTTTTTTGCATTACAGTCAACTGCCGATTTTTCGGACTCCCTAGGGACCGCGGAATCGTCCGAAAAATCGGGCAGTCCGAAAAACAAATTCATGCTTTTTTATTCTGCTCACGTGGTCAAATCGCCACAGCCACGTCCGAAATAGCTTTAATGCCTCCCAGTACAATAAAAATCAGGCATTGTGGTGCGCTCCCAGGCTCTCGCAAATACATTCGGTACCTGCCGCGAACTCCGCTTAACTACGTACGTGCCAACCGCCACTTTTGCATCTCGTGATGAGCGCCGCTGATAACAGCAAAGCGCGGAATATATTACGGCTATCTCGCATGAAGCGTTTGTAAACGATGACGCGGAACACAGACTGTGGCGGAAGAGCGGACGACTCGACCGGCTTTCCCCAATGTGTGCGCGCAAACATGCACACACACATCGCCGAATTGCCGCCGATACGCAGCATTCGCTGCCGTGTCAAGCTGATCGTTTCTAGTTGTGTGCAGCACATCGCCAACTAAGCTGACGCCGTCACTTTACTGTTGCTGTATCGTACGCACGCATTTATCATGAAAGGGTTCGTGATGCGCACTTAGTTCCTGACCGCACACGGGCGCGGCAATGGCGAGCTGGTTTCGTCCGCGAAGGCAACGCGTCTACGCGGCGCACTTAGTGGTCTCGCAGAAAGAGGCAGCAAGAATGGCGGCGCGGCGCATTTGGGTTCTCGCCTATTAAATGCGTGCAGTACGCATGCAACTGCGCTAGGCCACGTGCACTACCGAGCAGTTAACTGTAGATGCTTATCGTAAGGGTTATCAGCGATTAAGCCGTACTGGCGCGTTTGCCAGCTGCTGCCATCACGCCTCCGTGCATTTCCGCTGCTTATTCGTAACCGTAACATCGCCGCACGGCGCCGCGATAGCCGCCCCATTGAATTTCTGGTCTGCTTCACCCCATTACGCGTCGGCATTGCGGCAAAGCTGACTTTCGGACTCTGCTACTGTCTCAAACAGATCGACTCGCGAAAGCGCTGGTTCGAACCTACGAGACGATAGACGCGGCAGAGGTGGGGGCTTCAAATAATGCCTTTCGGACCTGCAATTTGGGCAGAAAGTCCGAAAAATCGGACGCGCAGTAGCTTCAGCGTCCGAAATTTTGGACGGTCTAATACATTGAAGTCTATGGGGCTGGTGACGGTGCCGCGAGAGCGTCCGAATTTTCGAGCATGTCCGAAAAATCGGGCGTCCGAAAAATCGGCAGTTGACTGTAGTTCTAGTAGACCTTTTTTTTTTTTTTTTTTTCAGAATATATTCTTTTGTGCACAGCAGAAAAAAATAAAGAAGTAAATATTCGTATAAAATCAAGGCGTCATCCAAGAAGTGTGAGTGCAGTGAGGAAAGTGAAGTCACAGCTGACCTGACTAAAGGTCCTGGGAATGCCTGCAACTCGTGGAATTGCGGATCCTTCTGGAACAGGTGCTGCATAACAGAACACAATAGCAAAACAATAAGCTGACAGTTCCTTCCACATACAGAAGAAGAGGTGCAAACCAATAGACACAGAAGAGAATGCAAACCAGTATGCACACAAGCATGGCATGGGGCATCGTGTACGCAAAGGTCTCCGATTCACAGAATCTAAAACTCCCCAGTACTGCATTGCAGTCAGCACATCAACTTAACACCAAGCCACACAACATCTTCACTGTGGTAGCACAAATTACTAGCTCCTTTGCTGTTAAAGGGGCCCTGCAACACTTTTTCAGCATGGCTAGAAAACGCTGCCGATCGGTAGTCGAGGCTCCTGGGAACATGCGAGCCAAACATTATAGCACAGCACGTGGCCTGGAATTTACTATTCTTAAAGTAATCTGAAAATTGTTCCCTCTTCTTTCTACAAGCGATGCTATATATCCAAATGACTGTGCCATATACCCAAATTCACAGACATTGGCTGATTCGAGCATCCTGGGCTGCATGGTTACTGTGACCGCCACGAGAGGCCACCACGTACCTGTGCGCGCTAAAGTCCCTGAAAAATATAAAGTAGCACCAACTGCGTCCCTTCGCCTCTGCCTCCTCTCCTAGCAGCTGCAGCAATGCCTCTAGGGTGTCCTCTGGGAAGCTACGGATTTTACCCAATGTAGCGAAAACCCCCTCTTTCTGCTGTTGTACCGGTGGTTGATGCCAATGGCAGAGCAGGTCGGCATCCTGAGGCATCCAGAACCACCGTACGAACTGACTCAAGCGTGATCGACCATGCACCGTGCACCGATCAAGTAAACAACCTAGACGAGGACGAATAAGATGGCGCTCAGACGACCTTCTAAAAAGCTAGTGCGCCCCTCTAGCGATTTCTTAGCACCGCTGAGTTTGCAGTGGTGCTGCCATCAGGAGCGAGCACTTTTGCGTACTAAATGATTATGTACCGTACAATTTTATGCTGTCGGACACCATGAAAAGACGCCACTTGCTTCGGTATACATTACATTGTCGTATTTATCGCTATTAGGAGCTGGCTCACCAGGT
Organism: Rhipicephalus sanguineus; assembly: GCF_013339695.2. Taxonomy (NCBI): domain Eukaryota; kingdom Metazoa; phylum Arthropoda; class Arachnida; order Ixodida; family Ixodidae; genus Rhipicephalus; species Rhipicephalus sanguineus. The sequence continues at coordinate 31,133,200 of NC_051176.1, forward strand.
TCTTAAGCTGGGGCGCAGTCCCGCGCCATAATCAGCATCGATCCATTCAAAGCGTCGTGGAACGCGAAGAGGAACGCTACGCGCGTCGTGTCTTCTCTTTAGCCTGGCCGTTAATTCTCACAGGGCGAGCGGAGAACGCAGTCGACAGCCAGGCGAGCGTCGGACAGCTATTTTTAGGGCTACTTTGTCGTGCGCATCTCAAGGGCAGTTTTCAAATTGAAAGAACATTAGGAGCGTTGCGTCTGCAAGTGTCGACAATGGAGAATCAGACGCTCTTAGATATTTCTTGTATATATACTTCATCAATATGTATATAATTGTAAATTGTGTATATAGTGCATCAAAACTGTAAATTAATAAAACATTGTGTATATATGTATATATAACAACGTGTGTCACGTCTTCATATAATGGTAGAGGACTTGTACGGAAGATTCACGGGTTTTCCCGATCTTCTCCGAGCCAGCTCCTATGTCATCATTCACTTCGTGGATATGGCGAGATTTTTTTTTCATACCCTTTATTTCGCGGACTTTTAAAACTGCGTCACTTAGAACTGCAGCGCCCTCAGGCGCTCTTGAGAAGAATTGCACAAGCCTCTCTTTCCGGCCAAGAGCCATATTCTGCTAGCTTCGCAGCTCAACTGACTTCAACTGCAATCTACAAAGCGCACGGGAGAGGGGGTGCCTGTACACTGACATGAATGGTGCTACTTTAGTCATTTTTCAGAGACTTCAGCACGCGCGCTCGCGATCACACTGAAAGTAAGCCATGCATTAAAAGAAGCCGCAAGTTCAGCACACGTCTCCTGCCTCTCTTATTTTTCTTCGTGTTTTAACTTAATGCACTACTTCCTTCAGTATACTTCGCCAACAACAGGGGTGCAACAGCCGAAATAGGATTTAGAGCAATTTTTGGAGCAGCAAAATGTTGCTTTTGGAGCACAAAAATCCAAATTTGGAGCAGGTTATGGGGAAAAAATCTGAATTTTTTCAGAACGAAATCTCAATTTGGAGCAGTATAACAAAGAAGGCTTACTTTTAGAAAAGAAAACAAAAATACATACAAACCATTCAACATCAGCTAACTCGTGCACAGTGCACGTGAACACTGCTATTTCAATAAAAGCAGTGTGTTGAGCCACCCCATAGTGTGAATAAGTCCACATTGGCATTTGCAGGGCCTGTCAAATAATTTGACAGGCATGGCAAATGCTAATGTGGACTTGCAAACCTGGCAACCTCGAAATTCGTAAATGCAAGTGGGGTGGGGTGTGGCGAAAAAAAGAAAACTGGCGTATGCTTTTGTCTATTGTTTCTCAAGGCCGCAGACACTCGATACACAGCAGCTCCAAATGATTGCCAATAATGTTTTAGACGTCAGAGTGCACGAATTAGTAATTAAGGAACAAAATGTGCTGTGTCCCTGACAGCTACTACTAATAGCCCCTTCTAAATCTCAGTACACTTTTCCGCTGGACACCACTTTACTGCGGCAAAAGTGGCTTAAAAAGCGTTCTGCATGCAATAAAACAAGCATCAGGAAATCTGAGAACCATTGTCCTTTTTTATTGCGATAACAATTATATGGACACTCTCGACGGGTTCATACAATCATGTCCCGTATAAAGTCCAAATTGATAACATTCTGCCGCGCATAATAAGCTCTACCATGGGTAAAAGCGCGCAAGTGCGGGCGACGTATGCGGCTCAAGCAGAGATCAAACAAGCCAGCCCATCTCCGTCGCTCGGAGGGCGCATGCGATAACACCACTCCGCTCAGGTGGCCTGCCATCGAAGCAGAGAGGAAACGCCCTGCCCGTCTTGAACGAGCATGAAAAGACGCAGGGGGGGGGGGCTGTCGCTCAAGCAGCAACTTTGAACTTTGATTCTCAGGGCGCGGTCGCGATCGCTGGCGCGCGCGCTATCACGGCAGCCATCAGCGAGCGGGTCGTATATCCTGCTACCTGTCGAGCTCTCAATGCGAAGACACTGTGCAGAAAAAGCACCTTTCCCCGGAGCGGCCGTATACTCTTACACTAACGTTTTGTAGAGTTACGCGAGATCGGATACAAAAGAGTTCGCTGCCAGCCTCACTTCGTATAACAATCTGCTGCTATCGCATTCATTGCTTCGTCCTTGCAGTGAAACTGAGACTGGGGTTAGGGTATGCGCGTCTGTATTAGACGACGATGCTTACACTACAGATGACGAACACGGCCTCCATTTCATGATAAAATTTGCGCAACTGAGAAAATTTTGAAACTGGTCCGGCATTTTGGCGCAGCGTGGCGCAATTTCAACAAATTTCTAGGTTTTGGCTCAGCGTGGCGCAAAAATAAGGAATTTTATCAAAGTGGCGCAATTGGCGCAGCTGTTGCATCCCTGCAACAAGCCTAGCTTTCAACTCTCACTAACTCATTTAATTTCTTGAAACTCCCACAATTGGCTGAACTTCATGCTTGACAGGACTCAAACATACATGTCTCAGGTGAACAGAATATATGACACTGAACACCATCTTTGACATGATGAAGGTGGTACGACACAATAACAAGGCTGCTAGATACAGTATAACACCATCAGCACAGCAATAGAAGTGCCATCCACATAATTCTAAAAAGCCAGTTGATACTGCCACAAGAATCCTACCTTGAGGCTGTGAATTTCAATAGGAGGTGGCAGGTCTCCACTGCTGAGGGTTGGTAACAGCTTGAGCAAACCGTTGGCACCACAAAAGCGAGCCAGTGGATGTGGCCGGGAGAATTTCTTTACCTCTTCTGGTTGAGGCACTGTAAATGCATTAATACGGAAAGATGAGAATCTTGAAGCGTGGAGAGGCACACCTCTGCTAGGCCAAAGGGAAAGCAGTCACAGGGACCTACGACCACAGGTTGGCGAAGAAAGAAAGTGGAGCTCACTCAGACTCACCATCTTCAACCGGACTCACTCGAGCTCAATCTCATCAAAATATTACTCACCCAGACTCACTCAAGACTCATGGCTCGATCAGGGCCCGAGTGAGTCGACTCGTGAGTTCGTTAGCGTATAAATAACTTTTTTGACCATGTTGTCAGTGCTCTTTAAAAACAATATCTCACATAATCGGTGCTTTAAGTGGCGCCTTTTCATTTCGTACTTTCAAATACGCGTTATCAGTGGTTACAATCAGTTAAGGACATTTTTTATTGAATGACACGACTCACACAAGATATTTTTATCAAGAACTTCCCATGTAAGACACTTCAGGGGTGGTGAAGTCAAGGCACCCCCCCCCCTCCCCACCACCTTCCAAACTCAAGCCTCCGGATCAAGCAATACTGATTTGGCGTATGAACGCTAGTGCACTGACGTATGTGTGAGTAGACGCAAGTATTGGGCGCGAGGCCCACCACTGGAGACGCGGGCGCTGCAATCGCTGTGACGTGCAGGGTTGGATCACGTGACCTCGCCTCGCTCTGGCGAAGGGAAGCGGACGGTTGAATGTGTTGTTTTTCATCAGGATTTTGTGGCGTTTTCGCTTTTGAACAGCGTTGTTTTGCTCTCACTTCTTGTGTGTAGACCCCTAGAGAGTACACAATCCAGAAAAGTGCAGTAAAAGTTATTGGCGGCATGCTACTTTTCTGCTCCGTGCCCCAGTGCACTACGTACACGAAGGGGTCAGGCATGAGCTTTCACTTTTACTGCTACCCTGCTTTTCACGAGCATGATGCCGCTGTCACCTGTCTTTTTTTTATTGTTATTTCAAGTCTATGATGTTAAAATGAACACCGACCCCGAATATTCACATAAAAGCAAGACATTCTGGCTCCCGCACGAGAGCCTTCTTCACAGTGAAAAATGAATGCGCAAACAGTCCGCTTATGTACGTTTTAAAATATGACGTAGGCAACATGCGGACATGTGTGGAAAGTTGCTGTCATGACGATTAAGCGTGTGCGCCATTGTCTGAATTGTCAGAGATACAAGATAAAGCTTCTTTTCTCTTTCCACTTTGCCTTATCTCAGTCTATTTCTGTGGCCAGTTGCTTCTGCGTGTTCAGCCAGCGCATTCGACGAAACCTTTCTTACGTCATACATGTGCTGCTTCAGTCTTTGCCGAAAGTTACCTGTCTCGCCGACCATAGGCGTGCGCAGGGTTCCCCATCAGGGGGGGGGGGGGCGAAGGTTCATCACAGCGCCCCCCCCCCCACTAAGTCAATGTATGGGGCAGATTTTGCCCCCCCCCCTCTTAGGTGATTAGGGGAGGCGGACGCCCCCCCCCCCCCCTGCCCCCCCTGTGCGCACGCCTATGTCGCCGACATACTTCCACCACAGTCTGACCCCCCACCCCCCCACCCTCTCCTCCCGTGTCCACTTTAATTGTCCTCATGTCTTTTCCCGACCTCACGGGTTTCTGTTAGACTCTCGACTTCAGCCCATCGGGTGCCTTGCTTATAGATTATTTCTGTAAAATGAGCACATAGCCAGTGTCACTTGTTCTTGTCTATGTTGTTTTACACTACAGGCGAAAACATGGCCAGCTTCGAACACTGGTTCACCTTACAACAGCGGCCATGAAGGGTCATACTGCTTATCAATGAAGCTTTATAAATACTGGACACTGGTATTTTCACTGCAACATAAACTTGCCATTTAGACCATGCTAAGTTACACCTTGCAGCATGGTCATTCAGGTGCGCAAGTGATACGTCCGGCTGGCACACGGTGCATTTGCTATCGCAATCGAGCCCGATTGCGATAGCAAATCGTTGAATATTTTCATCCCGACGAGGCTCGGTGGCGGTCGAAAATGCACATGTGACATACAAAACTTGCGAAATGAGAAGCAACAGATAGATATTAAAATCATGCCGCAGACAAACTCATGTGAAATGTTATCTAGCTACAACACTGAATGAGGCACGCGCGTGCATATGGCTCTCGTGCTTTTGTCTCTAATCATACGAGAAAGGTTGCGGCTGCATGAACCTCTAAGCATGCTGGATTGCTTCCCAAAAAGCGGAGAAACCGCTTTCGTCGTGCTTCATAGGGCTATGTGTACAATACAGGAATGTAAATTTGCCCATGCTTGTCGTGTCAAACGCGGCCCATTTTTATATGCAAACCTACAATGAATGAAGTTGCATGGTTGCACGCATTTCTTGAAGCAAAAATGTGTTTTTTTGCAGCAAGCATGCACTAAAGCCCATTTGACGCAAAATGATTCATTACCTTTTACAAAAGCAGCGTTTCCATATCGGCGGCCACAGCAAATGACGCCGGCAGTCAGGGCACTGTCTAAGGCATTATGGGGAACGTAACATTTTTTTCTGAGCAGTTATTTAGCATTTCGTACAGTCAGTGACGAAGCCGCAGCAGTACTTTACTGTCTTTGTCAAAGTTAAGTACAACAACAATAATAAAAAAAGCAGACGCGAAAGCAGCTGCGGGCTGAGCGGGAGAGAGCTGGCGGAGAAATCCAACCTTGCATGTCACAGGGATGCCTCCGCATGGAGGCATCCATGCGGAGGCATCCCTCCATGCGGAGGCGCCCAATAAACATGAGCCGACATAAGCATGATAGCAACACTGAAGTTGAGTAAATAGGACCATAGGCTGGCAAAAATAAGTGGAGCTTACTCAGACTCACTCAAGAAATATATTTTGCACTTAGGGCTCACTCGGACTAAGACTCAACAAAATTTTGCTCAACCTGACTCATTCGGACTCAAACTCGCCAAAATATTACTCTCCCAGACTCACTCAGACTCAATCTGAGCCTGAGTAAGTCCGAGTGAGTCGACTCATGAGTGAGTTTGCCGAGTTATGCCTGGGACCAGTCATTACCAATTTGGCATTTCAATAGTACTACAATAAAAGCCAATAAATGCAAAGTTGTTAAGTAAGACATTCTTTCATGAAATAAGGGTTACCTTAAGAGTATTTAACACCGTGAATGATCAGGAACCAGTCCTTCCATTGCAGAGACAAACACATATATGTATCTCTTCCTGGATACGCCAAATACGGATATCAAACTGTTGTCTAAATTGAATAGTTGTAGCATTCCCTTGGAAATAAGCATAGCTCTCTACCACACGTCTATCAATCTGCTGTCCACCATCACATTTTGACATTACTGAATGTTGCACTTTGCTGCATCCCCACAAGTTCACTTCTAACAACACTACAAACACATCTTGTACTGTTCAAATATTCAATGCCAATGAAACAGCATTGTCTTGGTAGATGCTGCAAAACAAGGCAATGAATCTCCTAGTGGCCCTGCAACCCTTTTTCAACATAGCCAGAAAACACTGCCATTGGCCACGCAGTACAATGGGAAGGGGTGCAAGTGTGCTGATGCTAGTGCCACCTGAGGGCAAGAATAAATTTCATACACAATTGAATCCTCTGGTTTTATGAGCTAAAACCACAATTATCCAAATAAGGCAGAAGTTCAGGGAAGGATGGAAGTGATGAAAAATCCTTGGAACACAAGGTGTCGCTGGAGCCCAAGGATTTTTCACACGATGGATTATGAGACATGCGGGACCCCAGATTAATCTTGACCACCTGGGGTTCCAGCAAAGTGCACCTACATCTAACTACAGATGCCTTTTCCACTTTCACCCCTACCAAAATTCAGCCACTGTGGCCAGGAATCAAACCCATGTTCTCGAGCTTAGTGACAGCATGGACGCTTAAGTGGAAAAGGAACTATCTGTTTAGTTATAGGATAGCAGCACTGCACACGAACCATATGCTCCTAGTATACCAAACTTAAGCTGTGGGGATGATCAGTGCCCAAAATTCATCAGACCCCCCCCCCCCTCTGGACCGCAGGGGATTAGATTCTTCTATTTGCCACTGTCATAAGAAAAAAAAAATGGCACAGATAAAGTATCATCGAAATAAAACCTTTCTCTCCCATTTTTTTTTTCATTTATTCCTGCTGTGCATTAGCTGTTTCAAGTTAACGCTATGGCCCTTTTCTGATAGGAGGCTGAACCTAGCATACTGTTTTCTTATCAGTTTGCCTATGATGACAGGGCATATAAACTTCTCCCACATGAATTCTGATACCATAGCATTGTATTTACACAGTCTAACTTGATCTTCTTGTACGGTTCTCCATTTTCTATTTGAATGTTTGGAGCAGCTGTGCCTTCCCAGAATTATGTATACACAATCAAATATCTTACCATGGTCGAGCCGTGTGGACTCATGGTCGAGAATGCTGGGGTCACAATCATCTTCCGTGTTGCTGGCAAAGCTCTCATCACGACGCGAATCTCCATTGGCCGATGACCGGCCAGAATGTACACTCAGGCGCTCCATTAGTTGTGCTGGGTTGTAACCTAGCCGAGCATAGTAGGCATCCACCTGCTGTTTATAGCTGCAGACCAAAAGTGACCCAGAACAGAGCTGTTATACTTGGACGAGAATGAAAACAGCTCTTCTAGCAAAACTTCTCACACGTAAGTTCTAAAACCCAGCTCAACCAGTAAAGAGTCCTGCTGCAACCCGCACATTGACCAGTTGACGATAAAATCTACTTATTAATGTAAAAATAATTGCGAAAGTGGCAATGCACTAAAAAAATGCACCAAAATCTCTATTCACATAGTTATAAAAACGGCATCAAAAATTTGCATATGTAAAAATGAATTTAGCACCAGTATTTCCCCAAGGATTTACATGTACCTTAGTAAGACAGTCGTCACACTACATGAGACTTAAGCTCTGAAGCAGAGATATTTCACTGCTAAGACCCTTAGCAGTGAAATACCGACTAATTCGTGAGTGTGTGAATGTCAAGCTGGGATTTCATTCAAATGGGTTTAGAACATCCATCTTTGTTGTACTGCACAGAGTTCTGATTCCAGGCTATTGTGATATGCTTATTTTGTGTCACTCTCCGAGTTTAGGAAAAATCTTCTTCGCCAAAAGGCACATGAAATACGATATTTTCTCGCATATAACCCGCACCAAAAAAATGGAAAAATGTGTTAAAAAATTGGGGGTGCGGGTTTTTTTCTTTCTGCAGAGGTGCGGATTATATGCAAGGACAGGTTATATGCGAGAAAATACGGTATCTTGAATTTAAAAACTACACATTGCACTATAAAAATAATTGCACATATGAAATCAGCACACAAATATACATGAACTCAGCAGGTTCCACTGAAATGAATAAAAAAATTTTTTAAGAGAGGTCTCCTTAAAGGGGAAAATTTTTAGTTCGTGTTTTTTTGCATCAAATGAAAGGCCAAGCCCTCAAGAGCCTAGAAAAGGTAGTGATGAGCGCGAGTGAACCCTGAAAAAGTAATTACAGTATGTTTTTAAAAGCTAGTTTCGGTTCCTACTGTACCCTGACGTCACGACACGGTATGCACTCCTCGTCACAGTGCTCGCACAAAATATCATGACGTTTCCTCTCCCGCTCGGCACCTTGACTCCGTTGGTGACGCACAAGTGGCCATTTTGGAAGTTTTCGTACCTGGCGTCATCACAACTAAACTAGCCAGGCTGCTGCATGAAGCCACCAGGATTAGTACTGTAGCCTGACGTCAAGCAGTCGATATCAGTAGGTGCGCCATAGGAAAATTGTAGGGGCGCGCGGATATTAGAAAATTTCGAATAACAAATCAAATAGCGTTCTATTTTATTCGAATCGAATAGTGCATATTTGAAACGTCAAATATTTTTAGAATACTTATCGAACAATCAGCACCGATGGGCAAACCCCATAGGAACAATAGGTTCAAAGTGAAAAAAATCTGGAACAAAAACACTTTCAAGCTACTCATTCCCCAAAAGCATCGCTTCAAGCATTCAGCACATCAAGAACTTGCTTAAAAACTGCATCTACTCACGCTGGATTGGTTCTGTACAACTCATCATAATAGCCATAGCCATAGCCAGAGCGTGGTGCATAGCCATAGTGATAGTAATTGTAGTAGTCTCTTCGGTAAGCATTGTAGTCATAGCCACCTGAGCATGATAAAAAGAGAGAGAGAAAAAAAAGAAGGTTCATCAGGAGATCCATGATCAAAGAAATGACAGAGCACTGTTCTTGAAGTGGCATCAAATCTATCTCAAGCCTCATTAAAATACAGTAGCTTTAGTAGCTAAACTCTTCAATCTTCCAGAACATTTTTTTGTTCTATGTGAATCACACAACAGAATTCTGATAATCAGAAATTGCATATTACCAACTGACTCCAGTGCTTCATCTCACACACGCGCATTCAAACAGGCCAACTATTTTTTGAATTAAAATGCAAAAAAGGGCATGATGCCGATTAATGCACACAACACTCCGCAACTTGTCTCATTTGTGGCAATATCCAACACCAAAGTGCATTTTCTGGTCTCTCTAAAATATATGCCATGGGCATTGATCCATAATGGCCCACATACTTTCAAGAACATGTATACAGCTGAACCTTGTTAAATCAAACTCGCATAATTCGAATCAACGGATGATTTGGACATGTACATTGGTCCCACCAAAGTGACATGCATTTGAACGGGAAAAGCTTCCCTTAACCCATATATGCCCAAACTTAGATATTAATAGGGGAACGGCTGGCGTTCACACACACATACACACATGCATGCACACACGCGCACACACACACATGCATTCAGCATTTAAATTGTTTGAGGAAGCATAAGTTATTTATCTATTTTTTTATTTATTGAATAATAATGTAAACATGAAGGCTCATACAGGAGTGTGCATAGAAACAGTACTCGCGAAGCGTCTATACAAAAAAGACGCATGAAAATAAGATGGTGCAGCATCAGTTGCGCAGCCAGGCGGGGGGGGGGGGGGGGGCACACCGTGCCCGTGCCAGCCCCCCCCCCCCCTGAAGCTTTTTTTTTGCCGTGGCATACAGAGCTCACAATGACACTCGATCACATCTGCCTGCCCAACTCCCACTTCAGATCAAGGAGGTGCCCCCACCCCGAAAAAAATTTCTGGCTATGCCCCTGTGCAGCAATTGTGCACAGTAGACACACTATGTCAGTAAAAATACAAGAAACGAAGTCAAGTTGTACAATGAGCACCTCATGGAAAACCAGTTAATAAAAACTCACAGGGTCCCTTACGCATTCACCTAGGACGACTGGAAGGCGAAAGCCATCTTCTTCTTCTCAGTCGATGTATTCATCCTGTCCCGCAATCGTCAGAAAGCTTTGCGCACCTAGCGTGGCTTTGCACTGCCTCCGTGGTCTGCCCACTTTGGACCAAGCTACGATATCATACGATGACGGCATCGTGTGATGTCACGGCAAAATTTGTGACCTCGCGATGACGTCATATGGCGACATCATCACGTGACGATGCTTTTTTGCATCACTCGTCTCCAACGCCACTGGAAGCCGTAGACGTGGGACACCGGCGGTCAAATTTCGTATCGGATGAGGCATTTAAGGTTTTCGCCTTTAAAAAATGTCCACCTCGGTGGTATAGTGGTTACGGGGCTCAACCCAAAAGTCGCGGGTTCAGTCCTGGTCGTAGCAGCCACATTTCGGTGCGTGTACAGCGTGATGTCAGTGCAGGCTAAAGAATACCAGATGGGCGAAATTCGTGGAGTCCTCCACTACGGCGTGCCTAATAGTCGTATCATGGTTTTGGCACGTAAAACTTTAGATGGGGGTTTTACTTTATTAATGAAAGAGACAAATAAACGATGCAGTGGATATGCCGCACAAAATGCAAAACAGTATTGGAAACACTCAATAACATGTGCATGCAGTTGGGCATGCAAAAAGATAAGCTACGGAAGAAGAAATTGCAGATACAAAAAAAAAGAGAAGAACGTACGAGTACTGCGCGTATGCAAAGTTTTATGGCATACAACACAACAATGTAATCATCGTTTCGATAAGGACTCAAGGTGCAACTCGAGTGCCGATAGAAATGCGGCCACAGGTTGTGAGCAAGAAATGTCAGCAATAACAATGATAAAGAAGCTTTCATTTCATTTTAGCAGGATATTTGCACCATACTGCCCCTCGGCCCTTTATCATGTGTACAATATGTATGATGCTATTTATAATAAACGCGTATATTGTTTGTAAACTTACCAAAATAAGCCACTTTAATTGCACTTAGGTAGCTTCGCAACACTAAAATGCGTGAGATACATATACGACTGTTGCTGCTGACATGTATATAAATACTTTAAGCAATTATTTGTGTATTTGGAATGCAGAGTTTAGAGAAAGTTAAGTAAGGCTCCGTCGTTTCCGGCATAGGGAAGAGGATTCGTAGGGAAGAGGGAAGAGGCACCCTATGAAAATCCCTTATTAACCAGGTTTTAATAGGTGCCTCGAAAATGCACTAAGTCGCAGTGAGCTGGTGCGTTAACCTTAAGGTGGCATTGCCACCCACCCTTCCTTCTCTTCTCATGGTAAGAGGAAGACATTTTTCTCCTTATAGTGTCCCTTTAGCCACATGCCTTACCAGCTCCTCCGTAGCTCTTCTGATCATGGTAGGTGCCAGATCCCATCTTTTCCGCATCTCGATACTTTCGATGCTTGCCAGTGCCGTAACCTCTCCGAGAGTCTGGAGATGAGCTGTCGGATTCACTGTGCCTGGATGACAGTCGGTTGTGGCTGTCCCGATGCCTTCGGTCGCCCCGCCGGTCAAAGTCATCGAGGTAAGCATCCTGAGAGGTTCGGCTCGACGGCCGGCCACGGTCACTGTATCGGTCGCTCTGACGGTCGTCATAGCGGTAGTCATGCCTGCATGAATATTGCAAGTTTTTTTTGTGTGAAATGCTTTGCTCTGGCATTTCGGGAGTGCTTGCAGTGGCTAAGCAATCCCAAGACCTTGATTTCCGAACAACAAGACAAAGTGCCTTTAATTTGCAGTTCTGGCTGAGAAGTGTGCATGCACTGCTCCCACCAATGTCACCAATTTGGCAAACCATACAAAAAGGTTCACTTACACACAAAAAGTCAAGTAGTAGTGCCCCGCTTGGTCACCAGTGAAATACAGTTATACCTCGACATAACATTGTCAGTAAAACCAGCAATTTTACTCCGTTATATTGAAGTTCGGCCTTTTACCCACTGATTCTTTTTCATACGGAGGCTGTCAATAAAAGAAATGTGCAAATAATAGCAGAGTACAAAAAAAAACCCAAAAAACAACAAGCTACTAATTTCAATACTAACACGAAAAAATCAATTTTGTTGAATCTCACGTCTGGCAACAAAGGCTTCTATGCTGCCAAAGTCCTCTTCACGGTTGCCATAGGGCGTTAGTAAGGCCGAAAGAAATGCAGGTCCAATGCAATACGGTAATCGGTGAACCAATCACACTCATTCTACCGTCGTGACTCACTTTATATACTTTGGGTGTTGCTCAGAGATGTAATGGCATCAACAAGGCTTGTGCGAGTAGTAAGTATTAGGTTCGAAGCAAATTCGAAGTGAATAGTGATCTGGTCAAATAATTTCGAATCGAATTTGAATAGTATATATCACATATTATCAAGAAAAATGAGCATATTTGTCATGACCCAACTAACCTGCCCAATATTTTTTAAAATTGAAGCAAGGCATGTGCAAATGTCATTCTCTTTGGTTCAAAAGGAAGTGGAAGCAACTTCGAATAGTAGCAGGATTTGGCTTTCGGTAGAATGCAAGTGATAACTTGTAAAATACGATAACTGATGGTAGAAAGGCGCACTGGACATAGTGTGATCCTTCTAGTATATATATACTAGCGGGATCAGCGAGTGATAAGCCAGTTGTTGAAAGTTAGCGCTGTGTTGTCTAGTGTGCCTTTCTTTTGTCCTTTGCCTGCGCTACCATCAATTATCATGCAATACGTACCAACAAGCCCACATTGCCACCCTCATCGAGTTGTAAAATATGTTATGTTTTAAAATTTACCATACTTAGAGCATATCAGTCATTAGAACAAGCTTTTACACTTAAAGGGACACTAAAGGCAAATATTAAGTCGACGTTGATTGTTGAAATAGCAGTTCACAAACCTCGTAGTGCTACTTTTATGCCAAGGAAGTGCTTATTTTGAAATAAAATCACGTTTTAGTGGTCTGCATCGCATTAGCACACTTCAAATCACCTGCCTGAAATCAGTCTTTCACACGTCACTGCTGCCGTGCCCAGCGTTGCCCACCTTTACTGCGCGGCGGTGTGTACCATTCGGGCATCCGGCAACATCACATGCATGCGGCATTTTGTCGAACTTTCTGTAAGAGCGACTTTCACGAGCGCACAAAACACACGCGGCAGTACGCGATACCGAAACTACCACTGAGACACGACCGCGTGAGCGAAGCAGGGCGCCGGGCAAAGCGCAGTTCGGCGAAAACGGAACCATTGAACCACGCGCACCGTTCCCCATGGCAACGCCAGAGAGGGGTTTTTTTCCATGAATCAAACAGAAACGAACAAACAGCATTTGATTACGTCTCTTGATGCACGGAAGGTTCTTTTTTTATTGCTGCTAGTTTGATTACTAGTGATTAATTGTAGGCAGACTCTCATACGTCATCGGGATCATTTTGAAAATGTGGCGCTCATCGTGTGATATATTTAGCTTAATTTATCGGTTTCAAAGCAAATTCGAATATTGTTATATTAGTTCGAATATTCAAAGTGCTCGAATATTTGCACATGCTTAGCATCAATGCTATGTTAAGTGAATCGAACTCACCAAATCCAACAAACATGCAATATCCAAAACCGCCACAAACCAAAACCACTAGGGCTTTAGGTCACATCAAAGCGAAGTGGCAACCTAAACCTTTGTTCAGAAGCCAAAATTTTAAAACCATACCAATTTCCACCAATATTCAAGTTTATGGGTTCAAAAATATGCTGGTAATGAAATGCTATAATACTATTACAGAACGATGCAACGAATCATGCCCACAGTTTTACTGCACGATATGTACGACCATGAAGGCCTGTGCATTCAGTAAGCAGAATTGGCCCAACACTGTTAAGGGGGGACACTGCTCTTAAAATTTTTTTCTCATTTCTTGATCGATTTTGATAATACTTGGTGAGTTTCTGTATATTTGTGCGCTGATTTCAAATATGCAATTACTTTTCTAGTATAACCAGTAGTTCCTAAAATACAAAATATTTCATGTGCCTTTTGGGGAGGCAGATTTTTTTTCAACAAAGAGAGTTACAAAGTAAATCAGCATATCACAATAACCTGTAATCGGAACTGAGTGCAACGAAACAAAAATAGATGTTCTAAGCCCATTAGAACAAAAGTTACAATGTGTTGAACATTCACGAGTGCGTCAATTTCAAGCTGCGATTTCCTTTGCGAATGTTCAACATACCGTAACTTTTGTTCTAAGGGGCTTAGAACATCAGTTTTTGTTTCGTTGCACTCAGTTCTGATTACAGGTTATTGTGATATGCTGATTTACTTTGTAACTCTCTCTGTTAAAAAAAAAATCTTTCTCCCCAAAAGGCACATGAAATATATTGTATTTTAAAAACTACCGGTTATACTAGAAAAATAAGTGCATATTTGAAATCAGCACACAAATATACACAAACTCACCAAGTATCATCAAAATCCATCAAGAAATCGATCAAGAAATGAAAAAAATCTTAAGAGCAGTGTCCCCCCTTAAACGTGCCTCAATTAAAATATATGCTTGGCATCCTTATGAGTACCACCTGTCTGAAAGGTATACAGAGCTTTTTATGATTTCTGGGTTCTAAGGAAATATGAATTTTTGAAAGCTTCCCTTCAAGTAAAACAACTGCAAAACACTCCAACATTGCCAATCTTTTTTTGCATTAGTAGGCTTTCAAGCAAACCATTTTTCCAGAAAATTTAACTTCACAACCCACAGCAGCAGTACACTGTCTCAGCAGTTTCACCAAAAGCAAGGTGATGATATTGTCACAGGGTCATGACGTTGACGAAGGCGGCAGTGGGCGTGTTAGACTGAACTCTTTATTTGGATGAACTTTTGACTGGGAAACGCAAAGTCAAACTACAGCAATACACACTGTATACTGATAGCGGCTCACAGAGCGTCGGCCGTAGAAAAAACAGATCTGCAGCGAAGTGCATCGGCATTTATACATGCGGAATCGAACATTCAAGCCTTACCGCTGGTGGCTGCGTTAGTTTCAGAATAATCTCAGCTGTTCGCGTTTTCGCACTCAAGCCTATAAGAAGATTTTAACTTAATCAGGAAGGTATCCAGAAATTAGGGCACGGCTTGTGCAAGGCAACGGCTACACATGCAATAGACTAGTTATATAAAAATAACAAAAGCGCGCGTGGCATAGCCCCCCTCTGAAAAAGCATCGTCCTGATGCTTGTAACAGAACACAGAAGGAGGAAAAATTGCATACACAAATAAAGTAAAATGATAAAAGAAAAAGCAGAGTCCTAAGGTTCGCTAACGCTTATAAAATGGCTTAAGGCGCACGACATGGACGGCTTCAGGTCGTGCGCGGCGCCACTAAGAGTTCGTGGTGCCGTCCCGAGTTCATGATGACATCGAAGAACCTTGTATGGCCCGGAGTATCGCCGAAGAAGTTTTTCACTAAGTCCACGTCAGCATATCGGCGTCCAGACCCAAATATGGTCGCTGGGCTGGTATTCCACGAAGCGTGATCGAACATTGTAACAGCGACTGCCAGTTGTCTGCTGATGCTTGACGCGTAGGCGGGGGAGTTGTCGGGCTTCTTCGGCGCGCTGAAGGTAGACAGTCACGTCGAGGTTTTCTTCGTCGGTGACGTTGGGCAGCATGGCATTGAGCATTGTTGCCGGGTTCCTTCCATATACCAAATTGTATGGCTTGCACGGCTGTTTTGTATGCGAAGGTCACGTACGGAAGGATGGCATCCCACGTCTTATGCTTGACGTACATGGCCAGCATGTCGGCGATGGTCTTATCACTGGTGGCCTTTAGACGCTCGGTGAGGCCATTGGTCTGCGGGCGGTGGTCCGGTTGTGGCTTGTCTGGCTGTACCTCAAGATCGCCTGAGTTAGCTCCACAGTAAAGGCTATACCTCTGTCGGTGACCTCTAGGGCGCCATGACGCAGGACGATGTCTTCAATGAAGAACTTCACTACCTCGGCGGCACTGTCTCTAGGTAAGGCCCTTGTTACGGCGTAGCAGGTGAGGTAGTCGGTAACTACGACGATCCATTTATTCCCCCAAGTCGATGTAGGGAACGGCCCCAATAGGTCCATACCAATTTGCTGGAATGGTCGGCGAGGTGGTTCGATCGGTTGAAGAAAGCCTGCTGGTCTTGTCGGCGGTGTCTTGCATCGCTGACAGTTTCGGCATGTCCTCACGTAGCAAGCGACGTCGGCGGCAAGGCACGGCCACTAGTACCTTTCCTGTATTTTAGCGAGCGTGCGGGAAACACCGAGGTGTCCTGCCGTAATGTTGTCGTGCAGGGCCTGGAGGACTTCTAGCCTCAATGCTCAAGGCACCACGAGAAGGTAGTTGGCTTAAAGTTCTTTTTTAGGAGAACACCGTTTCACAAGAAAAATGACGCCCAGTCCTCGCTTGAATACCTTCGCAACAACATCGGTCCTGCCCTCGAGGTATTCCACAAGGGCCCTGAGTTCCGGGTCGGCTCGCTGTCGTTCGGTGAGGTCATCAGCACTTATGGTTCCCAAGAAGCAGTCATCATCCTGGTCGTCCTGCGGCAGTGGGTCGACGGGAACATGAGACAGGCAGTCAGTGTCGGAGTGTTCTCTTCCAGACTTGTAAACAACGGTAATGTCGAATTCTTGAAGTCTTAAACTCCACCGTATGAGGCGACCTGCAGGGTCCTTCAAGTTAGCTAGCCAAGACAAGGCGTGGTGGTCGCTCACAACTTTGAATGGCCGGTCGCAGAGGTAATGGCGAAACTTAGATGTAGCCCAGATGATGGTCAGGCACTCCTTTTCTGTTGTGGAATAGTTTGTTGCTGCCTTTGATAGCGACCGGCTAGCATAACTGATGACCCTTTCCAGCCCGTCAGCCTTCTGCACAAGGACGGCACCAAGTCCTACACTGCTTCCGTCGATGTGGATTTCCGTATCGGCGTATTCGTTGAAATGCGTCAGTATCGGAGGCATCTGAAGGCGTCGTTTCAGTTCTTGAAATGCTTCAATTTGCGCCGTTTCCCATTTGACTGGCATGTTGATCTTCGTGAGGTGAGTTAGCGGCTTGGCGATTCGTGAAAATTCTTTGACGAAGCATCTGTAGTAGGCGCACAAGCGGAGAAATCGGCATACGGCCTTCTTGTCGGTGGGTGGCGGGAAGGCAGCGATGGCAGCTGTTTTCCGCGGGTCTCGGCAAATGCCATCCTTGCTGATCACATGACCCAAAAACAAGAGCTCCTCGTAGGCGAAGTGGCACTTTTCAGGCTTCAAGGTGAGTCCAGAGGTCTTGATTGCTTAGAGTACAGCTTCAAGGTGTCGGAGGTGTTCGTTGAAGTTTGAGGCAAAGACAACGACATCGTCCAAGTACACAAGGTCCGTCTGCCACTTCAAGCCGGCCAGGACTGTATCCATAACGCATTGAAAAGTCGCAGGTGCCGAGCAAAGACCAACGGGCACGACCTTGAACTCGAACAGGCCGTCTGGTGTTATAAAGGCAGTCTTTTCTCGGTCTGTCTCGTCCACTTCGATTAGCCAGTAGCTGGTCTTGAGGTCCATCAACGAAAAGTACTTCGCATTATGGAGTCGATCTAGGGCATCGTTTATTCGTGGGAGAAGGTACATGTCCTTTTTCGTGACATTGTTCAGACGATGATAGCCGACACAAAAACGTACGGTTCTATCCTTCTTCCTCACTAACACCACAGGTGATGCTCACGGACTCGTGGACGGCTGGATGACGTCGTGACGTAGCATTTCGTCGACCTGTTCCTTAACAGCCTCACGTTCTCGCATCGAAACTCAATACGGGCTCCGATAGAATGGTCGGGCACTTTCTTCTGTTATGATGCAATGTTTCGCGACTGGGGTCTGGTTGGGGTTGGGAAATCTGGTTGGGGACCTCGATCCATAGTACCAGGTTCGGTAGCATCAAAGAGGGCGAAAGCATTGCTGGCGTCCACGAATTCGTCAATGTAGGCGACCGCCGTACCAATTTTGAGGGGCCTATATTCGTGGCTGAAGTATCAGCGCTACCTTTGCTTTGCCATCACGCAGCTCGGTTATACCTCTTGCGATGCAAATCTGATGGTTCAGAAGCAAGTGCTGATCGCCCTCGATGACGCCTTCAAGGTCCGCGGCTTCTTCAGTGCCGATGGAAATGATGACACTGGAGAGAGGCAGAACCGTGATGTGCTCTTCTAATTACTGTATTTATTCCAATCTAAGCCAATGTACTTTTTTCGAAAAAACGTGCGAAAGTGGGGGGGTCGGCTTAGATTCGAGTACAATGATTAAGTTTTTTTTTTGTTTTCTGGCCTTGTGAATTTTGGGGGTCGGCTTAGAATCGGGGCTGGCCTAGATTCGAGTACATACAGTACATTCAATACGTGGTTCCCTGGCGTCATGTGGGGCGGCAGCGCTTTTTCTGAGGTGAGTGTTATTGACTCAGACCTCTGATGAATGACAGTGCCGTGGTGACTTAGGAAGTCCATCCCAAGTATCACATCCCTGGAGCAACGTTGTAAGATTACAAAGCTCGCAGGATAAGTCCAGTTATTGATAGTGACTATTGCGGTGCAAACTCCAGCCGGCGTTATTAAATGGCCTCCAGCGGTCCGGATTTTGGGGCCTTGCCAAGCAGTCCTAACGTTCTTCAACATGGTGGCGAACGGTCCACTGACGATGGACTAGTCAGCTCCAGTGTCGACAAGAGCGGTGACATTGTGGCCGTCAAATAGTACGTCGAGGGCGCTAGTCCATCATCTTGCATTACGGTTAAGTCACGGCGTCGGGTCATGGCTAGGTCGGCTTGTCCCGCTGCTCTGTCGCGTTGTCAGGTCTTCTTCAGGCTGCGAGGTTTCATCGTCAGGGCTCCGTTTGGTTTGCAGCATGTTCTCATCTGTTCGCGTCGTCGTCGTTGTTGGCGGAGGAACTTTGGTATTTCGTCGTACAGCAACTGCACCTCCATCGGTTGCTGCCCTTAGTTTTCCGGATACGGGCTAGGTGACCGGCCCTGTGTTGGGGCAGTCTATGGTCGGCGTTGGGAAGAGACGTAGTGGCCTGGCGACGGCTATCAAGAAGGTCGTCGGGGGTCCAATGCACTCCCACAAGATAGTCGACCATGTCACGTGGTCGTTCACCCTGCTGTGGACGCGGTGCGTCGATGACGAACCCATGTAGTCCCATCTGTCGGTACTGGCAGCGGCGGTAGGTGTGGCCAGCTTCTCCGCAATAGTAGCAGAGTGAGCGGTGGTCGGGGGCGCGCCAAATGTCGGTCTTTCGGGGTGTAGCGCTGGCCGACAGGCGGGCAGTATGGCGTCGGTGATGGCGGCGGCGTCTGGCGACGGTACTGCGGCTGTGCGGCGTCGACGTGGACGTGGAGGGGGGGGGGGGGCGGTGCGTCGGGCTGCAGCAACATAGCTCAAGGCTTGTGGCTGCAGCGGTGCTTGCTGAAGAACACCCAGTGACTGTTGAATTTCCTCCCTCACAACGTCAGCGATCGAAGTCACTTCAGGCTGCAAAAAGGTGCAAGCTTTCGTAGCTCTTCTCGCACGATTGATCGAATCAATTCGCACACATCGTCGGAGCCGAGGTCGTGAACAGCTGCAGCACTGTCTTGGATTAAGCGGCGATTGTACTGTCTTGTGCTCATTTCCAGAGTCTACTCAATCGTCGTTGCCTCGGACAAAAATTTCTGGACGGTCTTGGGTGAGTTCCACATCAGCCCAGCAAAGAGCTCCTGCTTGACTCCTCGCATGAGAAGGCGAACTTTCTACTCTTCGGGCATAGTAGGGCCTGCGTGGCAGAACAGTCTGGTCATCTCTTCCACGAAGATGGCGACGGTTTCATTCGGAAGTTGAACCCATGTATCCAGCAAGGCCACGGCTCTTTCCTTTCGGACAACACTCGTGAACGTCTCCAAGAAAGCACTGCGAAATAGGTCCCAGGTTTGAAGTGTGGACTCCCGGTTATCAAACCATGTCCTTGCTGCTTTCTCCAGGTAGAAGTACACATGGCACAGCTTGTCCTCGGAGTTCCAGTTGTTAAACGTTGTGACCCTTTCAAACGTCTCCAGCCAGGATTTGGGGTCTTCACATGGCGAACCATGGAATGTCGGCGGCTCCCTGGGTGGTTGCATCACTATTGCTGCAGGGGACACTGCGGCCGTCATCATGCCTGTTGTCTTTGTTGCCGTGGCTTTAGGCTTGTCCGGTAGGGATCCGTATTGTGGAGGTAATCCTTTCAGTCTGCAGCTGGCTCGACTGTCGCTCATGGTATCGGTGTCTTCTTCACGACGTGGGCTGGGTTCATGGCTTGACGGGGGCGTCCGGAACATGAACGAACAGCACCCCCCCCCCCCCAGATGTCATGAGGTCATGACGTCGACGAAGGCAGCAGTCCGCGCGTTAGACTAAACTCTTTATTTGGCCGAACTTGTGGCCGGGAAACGCAAAGTCAAACAACAGCAATACACACTGTACATTGATAGCGGTGCACAGAGCGTTGGCCGTCAAAAAAACTGGACACACAAGGTAGGGCTGTGCGAAAAAACACAGATGAAGGGAAGTGCACAGGATGGGCGCAAACTTCAAGTGTAATAATAAAGACCAAAGCAGCTCAATATGAATAAACATCAGCCTAACACGTGCCTAAAAAGCAACAAAAAAAAAATGCCGTATCAAAAGACTACAGTGCAAATGCCAAACAACAAGCATTGACGATAGCAACATGCAGAATAACAATGATCACCAATAGCATGCGCAGACACTGGAAACTGGCAACTCGTGAAAACACGCTATCCAACAGGACCACTAGGTGTGATTACACAAAACCATCCAAAAACTGCAGCTCCATAGGAAGCAAAGTCCGCGAAGGCATGCTTACGCATTTGTCAGTACTAGCAATGAAGAAGGCTTCTACTACTTCTCTTTCCATTTTGTCATTAGACTTGTACAAGATTATTGTCTCCCTGAAATTCGGCATACACCCGCATCACCTACAGTGTATATCCAGGTGGCCACCCGTGTGGGAACGAACCGCTAACTTGATCTACATGTGTTTTCCATCCAGCGTAACCTCAGGATCTGATACAAGGCCTCTTTTCTGTTAAAAAGAACACACGAATTTTTAAGGGTGTTTATCTTAAAACCATTTTCATTTGCCCACTTCGATACTTTGTTCAGGCCAAGCTGAACTTGTCGCTCACAGATTGAGAGGTTACATGATTTAAGGCTTATTTGTACGTCATCAACATATACAGAGTAAAACATTGCGGAAGGAATCACCGTACCAAGAGAGTTCACTTTCACAATGAAGAGCGTGCAACTAAGCAGGCCCTTTTGCGGCACACTAGTTTCTTGAGTGAATGGCTTCGACAGGACATTCTCCACTCTAACGCGAAAAGTGCAATTAGACAGGTAACCTTCTATTGTTTTGAACATGTTGCCATGTACATCCAACGCGGACAGGTCTTTGAGGATTCCAAACCACAATGTTGTGCCATGGGCTTTCTTGTGGTCGCGAAATACGGAAAGAAAAAACTAGTTTATGGACAAAGGCATCTCTAATTATTCCCTCAATGCGAACAAGGTGGTCTAGTGTTGACCGACCCTCCCTGAAACCACACTGAAGTGGGTCTAGTAGACTGTTGCTTTCAAGAAGATAGATTAGTTGCTGGTTTATAATTTTTTCATGTAGTTTACACAAGCAGCTTGTCAGTGCTGTTGGCCTATAGCTGCTGGCCAAGGACGGATCTTTGCCTTTTTTAGTGGAACCTCGTTAATGCGTACCTGCCGGGAACGCCGCATAACTACGCACTAAACGGTAGTACGCATTAACCACCAAGTAAAAATTTGCATCTCCTCGCGTACGCCATCGCCGCCAACAAAGAAATAAATACAGTGACACAGAAAATATTGCCTAAAGTACCCACTGCAAAGCCTTTTCTTTCTTTTTGCCAAACTGGAGAAAAGATTCTGGTACTCTTGCACGACCGTCCGATAGTGCCGACAGCAAGTGGTGGCAACGCCAAGGAGCATTTCGGAACTATTACAGGGTCCGGTATACGCAGTGACTGACATAGCGACAGAACGGACAGTGTCAGCTTTCCGCGATATATGTGTGTGCGTCTGTACTGCAATCTGCTACTAAACGAAAACTGACACAGTTCCAGTGAAACGGCTGCGTGGAGTCAATAGTCTCCTGGCTAACTGCGTGCAGTGCGTCGCCTTCTCGGCTCACGGCGTCACTGCCGGGCCACTTGCTGTACCGCACGCGCGCATTTGTCGTAGGAGTGTTCTTCGTACCCAACTTCGCTTGCAGTGAGTAGCTTGTTCGGTTAACGCGGCGATGACAAACTTCCTGCAAGCGATGCGCACTCCGCGACGCTCTAGCGGTCCTGGCAGCGGACGGAAGCGCGTTTGGGTGGTCGCCCAATAAAAGCGTGCAGCATGGTTACAACAGCACTACGCTTGCTGTACCGTACGCATGCGTTTAGCGTGATAGCGTCAATGCAAAGAGGTTTCCCGTCGCCAGGGACCAGCAATGCTCAACTCCTCAACAGCGAGCTGCTTTCGTTTCTACAAAGCGGCGCGCGCTTGAACACGGCCCCGCACAACGAGGCGGCAGCAATCGGCGGCCCAGCGCGTTCAGGTTGTCGCCTATTAAGGGGGACACTGCGCCTGAACACTTTTTTTACAATTCTTTACCAATTTAAATCAAACTCGCTGAGTTTATGTATATTTGTGTGCTGATTTCAAATATGCAATTTGTTTCCTAGTACAATGTGTAGTTTTTGAATTCCATGTGCCATTTTGGGAGCCCCAGTTTGCCTAAACTGAGAGAGTTACAAAGTAATTAAGCACATCAGAATGACCTGCAATGAGTACAGAGTGCAAGAAAACAAGAATGGATGTTCTAAACCCATTTGAACAAAAGTTATGGCACGATGAACATTCCAAATTAGTCTACTCCAAGCTGGGATTTCAGCCACAAATATTCAACATGCCACAACTTTTGTTCAAATGGGCTTAGAACATCCATTCTTGTTTTCTTGCACTCTGTACTCATTCCAGGTCATTCTAATGTGCCTAATTACTTTGTAACTCTCTCAGTTTAGGCAAACTGGGGCTCCCAAAAAGCATATGAAATGTTTGATATTTTAAAAACTACATGTTATACTAGAAAAATAATTGCATATTTGAAATCTGCACACAAATATGCATAAACTCCGCAAGTTTCATCTCAATCGACAAAGAATTAAAAAAAAAAAAAGTCAGGACCCATGTCCCCCCTTAAAAGCGTGCAGTAGGCTTAAAGCAGTGTTGCGCCGCACGCGTGCCCGAGCAGATATCTGAAGATGTTTATTGTTATAAGGTTGTCGGCGATAAGTCATGCTGGCGCGTTCATCGGTGGCCGCTGCCTCACCTTCGTTCTTTCCCGATGCTTACCCGCAAAGGCGTCGCCGCAATCGCGCGGAAGTCGGAATCAGTAAGGAAGTCGGAATCGGTGATCGACCGATCTACGCACATCTAGAAAAGACGGAAAACCTTCGGCGGCTCACTGTGGCGTCGGGAAGTTCAGCGCCGCAGTAAAATTTTATGGCGCAGAAAGTTATCGCGGTACGCAGGGTACACACTAACCAGTAGGCGTAGGATGAAGCACTACGGCTTAAGTGGTCAGCGAATGCATTAGGCTCTATGAAACTCGGTTGGGGATTCGTCGCAACTACGTTTTAACCATTAGTACGCTTAAAGCGGGTACGTATTAACGAGGTTTGACTGTATTCGAATCATAATGGCTTCTTTCCAAGACGCTGGAATGCCTACATGGTGTTACATGGTACACTTTGAATAGTAGCAGGATTTGGCTTTCGGTAGAATGCAAATGATAACCTGTAAAATATGTCACATTTTAAAATTTACTATACTTGGAGCATGTAAGCCAGTATAACAAGTTTTTAAACTTAAAAAATGATGAATCGATGTCAGGGTAATATGTTCATTTAACCTTGAAGTAGGGCTTCGCAGCAGTGCGGATTTTTCCTGGAAAGATGTATTCACGGTGTAGCAACCCTCCACTGCAGCGAAACCATCTTTACAGGAGGGCATCTGAGGACTGCGGATTTTCCCTGGAAAGATGTATTCACGGTAGAGCACCCCTCCACAGCAGTGAAACCACCTTTACAGGGGGGTTATAAGCGGACTAATATACACCTATTCGTTAATTTAGAATACTTCGAAATTTTCAATAATTTAAATTCGAATCGAAGCGAATTCGAATACTGTATTATTCGTTCGAATATTCGAAGTGCTCGAATATTCGCACAAGCATAATAAAATGTGTTATATACGCCACATCGTCGTCTACACTTAAGGAAGGAATGTCATCCCACTGTAGATATGTATGTTGTTGGAACAGCTCCCAGCTTGCCAACTTGATTTTCCAACGGGGAAGCTGTTGGGAACCATCGTCTCGTTTTGTTAAACTTATTGCTATAGGGAAGTGATCACTTCTGTATGGGTTCTTAATACCCGCCAGTCAAGATACGGAACTAGAGTGCTTGATGTGATGCTTAAGTCGATAGATGAGCATGTTTGGTGCGTGGCATTGAAGTATGTGTGTTCATTTTTGTTCAGCAGATATGCATCGGTAGAGAATGGGAAATTTTCCATCAGTCGCCCTCTCGCATCCCAACGAGAATCTCCCCAAAGTGTGCTATGTGCATTGAAATCTCAAATAGTAAATAAGGTTCAGGAAGCTCATCAATTAGGTCCTGGAATTCAGTTCTAGTAAGTCTATAGCCTGGGGCAATGTGTAATGAAATGACAGAGATTAGCTTGTTAAAAAGAACCGCTTGAAAAGCGACTGTTTCTAGACGCGTTCTTAGATAGAGTTGCCTGCAGCTAACGCTACTATCAACTATGATAGCCACATCACCGGACGAATTGACTGCGTCGTCACAGTCCCTGCGGACTATGGCTTATGGCTTATTGTCTGAGGAAGTTTGTGTGTGTGGGTTAAAGATGTGTTTCTTGGACACACAGCACTTTTGGACTGAATTTACGCAGGAGCTCAGTAACGTCGTCTAGATTATGCAGAAGACCTCTGACGTTCCATTGCAATACTCTCAAACCTCATTATAACGAAGTCACATCTGCCACAAAAATAACTCCGTTATAAACGTTTACTGGTAACACTGTATATGACAAAGCTATTCATTTACTTCGTTATAACGGATAATTCGTTATATCCGTGTCTGTTATATCGAGGTTTGAGTGTACCTGCGCATCCATTTTGAGTGGAAGGTTAGCGCTGTGTGTTTACAGACCTCATGTTACGAAGCTCTTTCCAAGCCCCGTAATAGGAACTTTTTTTTTTTGAGCGGTCGACAGAGTCGCGCTGCTCCTTTGGCACGTTTCGCGCCACCTCACTTGAACTAATGTCCATCACCTCTTGCAAGGCGTGGGACGTTCGCCAAAGAGGCTTTGCTTCAGGGGGTGGAGCCTTTGGGCCCACCTGCCCAGAGGCTGGTGGGTCCTTTTTGAGAAATGGCAATGCAGCACTGGCTGCAGCCGCCGAGGGGGCAGTTGGCATCATTGCTAGCTCACTACGTGTGGGCTGGACAGTCGCCAGGAGCCGTTGTGACGCTGCCTCCCGACGTGCCACGTCGGCAAAGCTACCCTTAGGTAGGTAGGAGATACACCTGTGTGCCTCCTTGAAGGAAATGTTTTCTTTGACCTTAATTGAAACTACAGTAGACTCTCAGTAAACGGAAATCTCTTAAACAGAACGGCTGCTTAAATGAAACAAGTGCTTCTGACAAGATTGGTTTCGTACTTGTATTCTGCACCTCTGTTCATCTCTCAGTAAATGGAACTCCTGTTAAATGGAACATATCTTCCTGGTCCCTTCAGGTTCCGTTTAATGAGAGTCTGCTGTATTTCCTTCTCTCTTCCACGATGGGCACGATCGCGACTACGTGGCATGGTCCCCATCACAGTTCACACAGTGTGCAGCGTTTTCACAGGACTTGGACGGATGTTCAGTTGCACTACATTTTGCACAGGTAGACCGGCCATGACAGTTCTGTGAACTGTGGCCGAATCGCTGGCACTTGAAGTATCGGAGAGGATTTGGAATGTAAGGTCTGTTTGAGCTTGATGCACCCTGCCTCGATGGTTTCGGGCAGGATACTGGAGCCAAAACTGAGAATTAGATGCTTTGTCTGTATTTCCTTTTCAACGCGCCTCATACTGATTCGCTTCACATTCAGGACATTCTGGTCACTCCAGCCCTCAACAAGTTCAGAATCAGTTAGTCCCATGAGGCCATCATCTGAGACAACACCATGAGATGTGTTCATCGTGCGGTGCGGGGTGACTGTCAATGGGACGTCCCCAAATGATGTTAGATTGGACAGCTTCTGATGTTGTATTTGATCGTGAAGTTCCAAGAGAAGATCTCCATTTGCCATTCTTGACAGTTTGTAGCCTACTCCAATGGTATCTGACAGAGTTTTTGAGAGCAGAAAAGGTGAGATCATTCTCACTGTCTTTCCTGCTTTCTCAGAATGAATGACATGATAACGTGGAAATGTTTCTTTCTGATGTCCAACAAAGAGAAATACATCTTCGGTGCACCCCCTCTCACGGGGGTGATCAGGAAGTTTAGGGAAAGAGCTAGCTATAGGATGTCTTATGTTTTGGCAGTAACGCCAACCATCCACCGCGGAGCCCAACTAGGGGACGCTGCAGGAAGTGTGAAAAACAGATCCTGCAAGCACCAGCTGTATGTTACCATTATAACCAAATATGGCGTACGTATCCAAAGCTGGCTACCCACACAAGGTTAACTTTTGCTGCCATGAAAAACGGAAGTAAACTGAAGAGAGGAGGGGACAGGAAAGATTAAAAGTGAGAGAGAAAGATGAAGATCTGGGAAGAGAGAGACAGGAAAAGGCGACTGCCAATTCCCCCTGGGTGGGTCAGCCCAGGGGTGCCATCTACGTGAAGCTGGGACCAAAGAGGTGTGTTGCCTCTGCCAGGGGGCCTCTTAAAGGTCCAATCACCGGCATCGGCTCAACCTCCAGGATCCTCTTTTTCCCGGACACGGCAGAGCCATGCACGGCGAGGCGTGGGAGGGGTTGAAACCCCCCGGTAACTCGGGTCCGTGGTGTCGCTACACACCAAATGCCTGCTTGCGCAGACGCCCCTGCGGGGAAGCTTGTTGGTGAAGCAGTACCTATAACTTTCACTTGACTAAATTTTAATCTCCTTCTAACCATGGACTAGTCTTACCTGCTGCTGTAACGGTCACTCCTGCGGTCTGACCGCCGCTCCTTCCAGTCATCATCGCTTTCATGTCCCCTCCACTGGTCTCTCCGGTCGTGGTAATGGTCACCTCTCCGGTCTGATTTGCGGTAGTCGTCCCTGAGCTCCTCCTGCCGATCTCCCCTCCGGTCCTCATACTGGTCATCCCTTCTGTCACCCCTTCGGTCGTCATGGTAGTCATCTCTCCTCTTTCTATCCTCAACAACACCACTTCTCCCACCTCCTCTCCTGTACTCATCGCGGTCGTCTTTTGCACAGTCCCTTCGATCATCTGGCCGATCATAGTAACGGTCCCTCTTCCGGTCCTGGTCTTCCCTGAAATCTGCTCTGCCGCCCCCCCGCCTGCTATCGCGTTCAAAATCATCTCTGCTTCCTTTCCAATCTGGACTTTCGTCATCACTACCATGTCCCCTGGCTGGCCTAGAGTCCCGAGAATCCCTGTAGTCCCGACCATGCACCGGTTCCCTAGATTCTATAAAATCCCTGTCATTGCGATAGTCCCTAGGGTCCCTATCGTCCTGCTTGTCTTTCCGTGGTTCCTCTTGCCGTACACGTTGTTCGCTGCCCTTGTCAAGAGGTTCCTTTGCGTCGTGTTTAGGGTGTGCCAGAACTGCACTAACGTTGATGGTTTCATGGTGAGGGGAAAGATGACCCGTCGGTGTGGATGTCGCATTAGGTCTCAAACCCACCAGGCTTTCCTTCACTTCACCAGCACGAGTTGCAGTGACGACAGGCTGCAAAGAAAAATCAATTTCTCGATTAAAAAGCAAAAGGTTGCACAGCCATGCTCCTAGACAAGTGGGCAAACAATGCAAAACGTCACATAGGCACACAACACAGAAGCTTGCTACAGCATGTTGAGATATTAGTGCGGAATACATATTATGAGGGTTATTCAAAAAGTAAGGGCCATTTGCTAATATTTAAATATTTACATGTCAGAATAAAGATTTCTTTGCGCAGTGCCATTTGTTAGTTCTTCGTGAAGGTACTGAAGTTATTGTTCTGACTCAGTAGTCTGCTTTTCGGGGAACGCAAACTACAATGTCTGTGAAAATCGTAGCTCTCGCCTGTTGTGAAGTGCGAGCTGTAATTCGATTTTTGCATGCAAAAGGATCATCAGCTTCTCAAATTTATGGGGAGTTGTGCCTCGTTGATGTACCTGAAGTGATGAGTGAAGTAAAGGTCGGAAAATGGTGTCGAGACTCCACAAATAGCCGTACAAATGTGCACGACGAAGAGCCGAGTGGCAGGCCCAGAATCCAGATCAATGAAACCGTTCAACAAGTGGACTGGGAATTGCAATCAGCTCGACGAGTGGCAGTTAGTGGTCTGTCGGATGAATTTCCTCTTGTCGGCCACACTACAATTTGCACAATTGTAACTGAAAAGCTCGGATATCACAAAAAGTGTGCAAGATGGGTACCATAAATGCTTACCGACCAACTCAAACAGCAAAGAATTCCCAGGTGGCAAGCTTCTATGCAGAGGGACTAAAGATGCAGTGGTACGAAAAGTGTTTAGAAGTGAACTGTGATTATGTAGAAAAAGTGAAGTAGGTTTCTATTAAACTGAACCTGCCAATAAGAACTTACTAACGAATATTTATTTCTTGGGGACTAAACGGCCCTTCCTTTTTGTATAACCCTCGTATGAATTTAATAGCCCCTGCTATTTTAATCATATCTGGGGTTTAACGTCCCAAAACCACAATATGATTATGAGAGACGCTGTAGTGGAGGGCTCCGGAAATTTCGACCACCTGGGGTTCTTTAACGCGCACCTAAATCTAAGTACACGGGCCTAAAACATTTTCGCCTCCATCGAAAATGCAGGTACCGCGGCCGGGATTTGATCCCGTGACCTTCGAGTCAGCAATTGAGCGCCATAACCACTAGACCATCGTGGCGGGGCAGCCCCTGCTATTTTATTCAATCATAGAATTCTCTACTGAATGTTGTGAAATATACTTGCTTAACATGAATATGCAAGAAAAAACCTTATTTAAATCTTGAGAAACCGAAGAAGATGGATTTGAGAGATTGTTGCAAATTATTCTAGTACTGCAGGAGAGCCATAGTTGCTGTACAGGGGCACCGTTTTCTTAGAGAATACATGGGACAGAAAACTATGGCTTAATAATTTCCAGTCATCCCGTAACATCAGGTAGATCGCATTTAGGCAGCCTATATACTAATTTGTTCAGATCCATTTTTCTGGCCACATTTGCGTCCCCTATAAAACAATGTGCAGGGTCATCCCAGTCTTCAAGAAAGGAAGCCGAGCATCGCCCAGTAACTACCGTCCGGTTTCTATAACAAGAGTCTCTTGTAAAGTAATGGAGCAAATCGTATACTCCCATACTGCTAACTTCTTAACATCTGTAAATTTCTTTTACCCAAGTCAGCACGGTTTTCGCAAAAATTACTCCTGTGACACACAACTTGCTCTTTTTCTGCATGATTTACACATAAACCTAGACCGTAACATTCTGACTGCCACAATATTCTTAGATTTCGAAAAGGCATTCGACAAGGTTCCCCATGGTCGTCTTTTATTAAGGTTATCCCATCTTAACATCCACCCCCCCTGTTTTAAACTGGATACGAAGATTTTTAACCAACCGTCAGCAATTTGTTTATGCCAACCAACGCTCTTCATCTCTAACACCCGTTCTTTCAGGTGTACCGCAAGGTACCGTACTTGGTCCCCTCCTCTTCTTGATATACATTAATGACCTCCCTTGTAACATTTCTTCTCACATCTGTCTATTTAGATTGTGTTGTTTATCGCGCAATTACTAGCCCTTCTGATCATTCCACATTACAATGTGGCCTCACCCGCATACAGAACTGGTGTAACACTTGGCTCATGTCCCTGAATGTATCTAAAACTGTGTTAATGTCTATTCACCGTCGTCAAAATCATGTTGTTTATAACTACAGCATCAATAACAACCAGATCGCAACAGTTGATTCTTCGCATATCTTGGTGTGTACATCTTGCGTGACCTAACTTGGACCTGTCATATTAACCACATACATAATAAATTCTGCTCTAGGGTACATACGCCCTAACCTTTTGCTTGCTCCTCCTTCTATTAAAAAAGTTGCCTTCGAAACCTTTGTCCGGCCAAAGCTAGAGTATGCGAATGCCATTTTTGAGCCTGACCATAATAACCTCACTTACGCCCTCGAGTCTGTCCAGAACCGTGCGGCGCGATTTATATTATCAAACTATTCCTACACCTCAAGCGTCTCGGCACTAAAAGCAGAAATTAACTTATCCGATCTGGCTAAGCGCCGCAAAATTGCACGCCTTAACTTTTGTCATAAATTTTTCCATTCTTTGCCTTTAGAGAACCCATACATCAGAAGAGCCCACCGCATTTCCCGCAACAGTCACTGTAACGCAGTATAGCAATCACAAGCCCATAACCCTTTGCAACACGGTGTGCTCGTTTGGAGACGCGAACTTCGGAGGCGCGTCCCACGCTGAGTGTTTCTTCAAATGGCCTGAAACTTAGTGTGCACATTCGTGCATGCTTCCTGATTGGATAACTAGCGGTCATAAACTTCATTGTCCTGCGTATTACTGCAGAAGATCACTTTGCTGGAGACACTACCATGTTAGACGATCGTCCAACGTGCCGCGTTCCATGCAGGATCAACGTCAAGGGTATTTTTTTTCTCCTCTCGAAACGAATACAACCAAAAAAGAAGGTGTGCATGCTTTTCGGGCCTAATAGTTGATTCTTATTATGTAATTATTGAAGCTGACTGATTGCAGAATAATTATATAATTAGTTACATGCTGATTAACATTAATAACTGCAACTCACACAACACACATTCCTTCGTTTTCTTTCTTGGAATGTAACAGTGAGCGTCTTGAAATCATGCCATGCGAATTTGACGCATTTGCAGACAGTGCATCATAATTCGTGACTGAAGGGGATACTGAGACCTTTCACCAATCGTTTTTCCTGCACACAGCCCAAGACTGGAATGACCTGCCCACCGAAGTCGCCACCATCATCGACACCCAAGAATTCAAACAGCTCATTGAAACCATCCCATCATAACTATCATTATATTGTTAGCCTTTCTCCACCCACTCCCTCATGTAATATCCCAACCAGGACCTTTGAGGTAATAAAATGAATGAATGAATGAATGAATGAATGAATGAATGAATGAATTGTGAACAGTATTACATGCATGTGTCAATAATTTCTAGCTTGATTTCTTTTTGACCAAGTGTGCTCACTACAAAATTCTTATCTCATGCTGATGTAGAAGTAAGAATAACATTCTATATTTCATTCGATATTCGGCTGTTTTTCTAAAATATTTGCATTCAATTCAGCTCTGAAATTTCAGTATTTGAACACTCCTAGGTATTATATACTTTCAATATTATACGGTATCTTTTGCTCGGCAACTGCAGGCCCCTTCGGGACGAGAATATGTACATTTCTGAACGTGGAGCTGTCTAAAAAAATTGGGCATGTTCGTATTATCGGCATCCAGATTATCATACGGCGAGGGACCGTATGCATTCTTGGACTTTGTATACTACAGAGTTTGTGCCACTCCTGACACAAGGAGTACAGACTGCTTAAATTCAGCATTTCGGAACCTGCCATACTTCTCTAGGCATACACCAGTCAGAAGTAATTGTACAGCGAAGGAACCTGGACAGAAGAGAGGAGAGGACACCACAAGCACTATAATTACTTCTGTACGTGTAGACCAACTCGCCCAGGAAGTTTTAACGCTTTGAGACGATACGTACACAATTGTGTACACCACATCTCTTTGCTATTTTGTATCGACTAGGGGCTAAGAAAGAGCGTGATACATTGAGCTTTGGATGATTTGAACCTCCTGCATAGTGAAGCTGTCTTCATTTAACTTCCTTTCGCAGTGTACTGTTGCATATGATCACTTTGCTGAAGGCACTACCATATTCGACGAGTCGTTCGACGTGCCGCTTTCCACGACCCATGTCAAAAGTATAATTTTTGTTTAATCAACATGGATATAACCCGAAAACGAACTTGCGCTATATTTCTAGCCCGAGATTCTATTATATTATTATATTTATGCAGAAACAGAGTATGAATGGCTTCAGAATAAACAGATATTTAATTGCTCCTGTCATCCCCATTCTTTCCTTTCCAAGTGTCAGAAGCCCGCTTTGTCTTGCGACATTGCTGCATTAACATCTCCCACTGCACCTAACTGGTTTGCTGATCCCAATTCATCATAGACTGTAAACAGCGTAGTCCATAATATTGCACGACATTAAAGTGATTGCATTAAGGGGGGACGTGGGTCCTAAAATTTTTTCTTTATTTTTGAGTCAATATGAACTAAACTTCACTGTCTTGACCAGTTTTTTATGCTGATTTCAAATCTGTAATTAGTTTTTTAATAGCTGCACTAGTTCAAAAGATCTCGAGGTTCGAAAAAATAATTAGTGCCTGCTTCTTACGGGGCTTTTAGGCAATTTCGACCTATTAAAACCAATATGTAAGTGCATGGGCCCAATGCCCAGATCATGCTGTAGGGGGTGATGCTATTTTTATTCCCTTGAGAGCACTGTGAAGGTCAGAAAACAGATGAACACTCACTGGTGGTTATTTTTTCTGATTCACTCTCATTAGTATCTTTAATTAAAATTTGTAAAATGCAGTGATGCTACCGAGGACTTCTGATTTGGAGCAATTTTTGGAGCAGCAAAATTTCGGTTTTGGAGCACCTTGGAGCAGCAAAATTTTCATCTTGGAGCACTTTGGAGCAGATAATTTTGCATCTGGGAGCACTTTGGAGCAGCGAATTTTACATCCTGGAGTGCAATACAGAAGCATATTGCATTAACATTCAAACACCTGAGTATTATTATGGGGCTCTTATGAAGGCTAGAAATATTTCGATTCATTGCAAATCTCATGGAAAAAATCATCTCAGGAGCATAGGCGTACGCACAGGGGGGGCCGGGGGGGGGGGCGGCCGCCCCCCCCTAATCACCTAAGAGGGTACCGTAATTTTCCGGGCCGTACCGTACCGTAATTTTCCGGTGCCGTAATTTTCCGTATAAAGTCCAAATTAATAACATCACCACGCGCATTCTAGCCGCGGGTAAAAGCTCGCGAGCGCTGGCGACGAACGCGGCTGAAGCGGAGATTAAACTAGCCGGCCGTCTGTCTCTGTCGCACGGACAGCGCATGAGATAACATCTTCCCGCGTGCGGGCCTGCCGTCGATTACTCATCAAACAGAGAGGAAACGCCCCGCCCGTCTTTCGTAAGGAGCATGAAGGGACGCCAGGGGAGCGGAAGGGGGGGGGGGGTGCATCGTTCGAAGGGCGCAGTCGCTTGCGCGAGCGCTATCTCGACGCATCAGGAGACTACTCGTAAACTTGCTGTGCTCTCAACACTTACTTCGCTTTTAGAGAACTCAGAGCAAGAAAACGCTTCGGTTCCTGGAGGGGCCATATTCCCTTAAACCAGCGTTTTGTTGAGTTACGCGAGATCGGATCCAAAATTCGATATTGTCCCATATATCTACTGCGACCGATCCCAGATTTCATTCAGCGATGTCCGGAAACAGAAGTGACAGACATTTTAGCGGCACTCATGTAGTTATTACTGAACATTGCTTTCCTTACGTGCCATGCGACGCTTGAAACGAGCTATCAGCAGCGTTTCTGGAACAGACGACGTCCGCCGATGAATCGCCGTCGCACTTTCTCGCTACCGATAGGCCTAGACGTCACGAGCCTCTGCGGAGAGCGCGTTTTGCTGTCAAGTCGACTTGCAGAACAGAAGCTGCATCGGCACTGTGCATGGCATCGTGGCTTACTCGGAACGCCCGCGCGAGCGCCATTTATTCAGCGGAATAATTCTTGGTCCATGATTGCGACTTTATTGGCAGCCCCAAGATTGAGCTGCAGATGTTCTGACGCGCCGGCGGTGCGATTGCCGGTGATAGACGCCCCCAAACCCGAGACTTTGGCGCAGTTTGGCGCAAATTTCGTCGATATTATCAGGATGGCGCAGTAAATACAATTTGGCGCACTTTGGCGCAGTTGGCGCAGGAGTGGAATCACTGAAAATGGTGCTAGAGTAACGCAAATAGCATCACCCCCCAGATCGTTTCAATACGAGTAAAATGATACCAAATTTGTGATTTTTACTCAGCAACAACATGGGAAAAAACCCTGTAAGGCTGAGTGCGTTGAGCAAAAATATCAAACTGAGAAAAACGCATTTGAAGTTTCAGACAACTGTAACTTTTGTGGAAGTGCAGCCACAGCACTAGTGGTTATATCATTTGATAGGTTTCTTCTTCACGAGAACAGCCATACCAAATATGTGACCATGAGCTGCCAATGTACTGGCAAAATCTTCTTATAAAGCCACATAGTGCACCCAGTACCAGAGTGATAAACTCCACCTTTAGCAACTCATAGGCCTGTACCAATTCCTTGCTAGCTAAAGAAATACAAAATTTGTCTATGAATGTGGCTTTGAAACAGGCAAATAAAATAAACAGAGAGATTAAGTCTAAAAGGCACGTGGGTTATTTATTAAACCAAAAATCAGTTATTATTGTCCAACAATAGCACTTGGCTCAACAGCAGGCAAGGGCTGTACTGGGGTCCCCTGCTGGTTTGTGTAATTTTGAAAGTCTGTGCTTGGTGTCACTGCTGTATAAGTGCTTCTTTTGCAACTTCCAATGTCAGTTTTTAACCTTCTCAAGGCTGTGGAGCACAAATCAATTTCCCAAAGTGTAACACGGCGTCTCTGCAATTTCGGTGTTGCTCTGTCAGGTCGTGGTTGAAGCGACTACCGTTGCACCCTTGTCGACAGTATTTGTGGCCCTAATTTAATGCATTTCACTTCAAATGACATTAATTATCTTAGCACCACTATCACCATCTACCTTCTATGAGAAACGCTTCTCGCGCGAGTCGCACCTATGATAATGAAGCACAGGCTTTGAAATCAGCCTATACCCTCTCTCTTGAAAAAGGTCACTGCTTGAGCCGAACTCGGAACGAAGCACAAGCCCAAAGAACGTTTTTATCACGAATAAGTCCACGTGGATAACTTCTGTGCCATTTTCCTTGCCGCCGTTCACCAACATCCAACGGCTTGAATTTCCGCTGCTTCGTTGCGCGCACTCGTTCCAAGCACTCCTCCCGTCGCCGTATTTCCCGCGCACTCGCCAGTCCCGCATAGTATGCCATACGAACGCGGTTTCGAATGCCACTGAAGCGTTGCCTAATGATCCGATGGCTGCAGCTTGACCAAGGGGAACCGGGCAGTTCTCGTAGACTCGACGCTCCGGTAGCGACAAGTAGTTTCGGCATCGCGCCCTCGTACGCTTGGCGCGTCTTCTTTACACGAGAATCTCCGGATGTGCCAGCACAAAATAAGGTAACTTGTGTCGGCGGGCCGCACGAACGCGAGCGTAAGCAGAGGAAGATGACACTTGTAACAACACACGAGCACACGACACTGGCCACACGGCAGCCGTGAGCGCAGAACAAAAATACAAAAACAAAATGGCCGCCTCGGGTTGCGCCAGCCAATGGGAGGCGCGAGAGAAGGAGGCTCGCCTCGCGCGCGCGCTCTGGCCAATGAGCGTTCTACAACCACCCTTCGGAAAAACGCCGATAGCGGCCGTTCTGTTGCAGCGACGCCATTTTGAAACGCCGCAAAATGTACACAAAGAAAACAGCTTCAAAACAAGCCAAAGATGGCGGCGATCAGCCAGCTGCTGCGCCCGCGGCGCGAGCGGGAAGTTTGAACAAATTTTGCCTGTTGAGATGCATTTTGCGGCTCCCGTGGCGTCTTAAAAATAAGTTTTAACCCATTTCCCGGGCGAAATCGGCGATAATATTTTGAGGGCAGCTGCTTAGGGGTGCAAACATGCCTAAAATGCGTTTTTCTCAAAACTGATTTTCTGTCCATTTTTTACCATTCTAAGACCCGCGTCCCCCCTTAAGCACTGCAATGGATGAAAATAAGCACAACTGTATACATGAAAACTCTGCATAAATTCCAACACTTTTTTAAAATCAGCGTACTCCTCGACTCATGCTTCATATCATACAATGAACGGCCCTACAAACTCACTATAAAATTTTCTGCATGGTTATTTATTTCTGGGGTTTTGAGAGAATGAATTCACTATAGAATGAATGCAAGCTGTAAGACAACACACTGAGATATGATGATTACTCTGTATGCACGCTAGGTGATAAACGCCCAGATAAGTTTTCTAGGGCATTATTAACACTAATGGTATCCCACAGCTCAAAAAAATAAAATGTTGCAGGCAAAAAAAAAAAGCTGATGTAGGAAGTAACATTTTCTCGCTCTTCTACGAAACTTACAGACACATCTGTAGTTCAGTTACAACTGGCTCAGAAACAAATTTATCGATCATTACAACGCGGCTTAAAAGTGCACCATCAAACCTCATTTTGCCAAGCATATTGCTAGCGATCATGAAGGCATAATCTATAGTCGGATACAACTTAAAGGGCCCGTAAACAGGCTGCGACTTTTTTTTTACACCCGCCAAACAAGCGCGCTAATCCGTACAGTAGACCGCGGTGATAACGTTTTCCGAACATTACAGCGCTGCGCGCCGCGCAGACCCTTCATTTTGAAAAACAATTCCCGCGCTTCTTTCCTACGCCTGACCAATCTTCCTCGTACGCGCAGTGACGTCAACTCGGCGATCGCCGAGTTGACGTAGCACTGAGCTCGTCGATTGGTCTAAACCAGGTCTCAACAAACAATTGTCAAGTTAACGTCAGTTCCTGTTCCCACCCACCGCTACGAAACTGCGCCTTGTTTTGGTGATGCGGTTTCGGCCACGCAGTTGTCGCGCGTATATTCCTCGCACTGCATAGCACCTGCACGCACTTCGCCTTCGACACGAGGCTAACGAGGCGAAGCGTTGTTCAGTTGCCGGCTGCAAATCGAGCGGGGAGAGGGCAATCTCCGGTAGCTCGGACGGGTCGCGCTTGCTCGCGCGGCAAGCGGGGTTCTCCAGGCTTTTCTCTCGCGCCCCTTCGACGTCTCGGAAACCAAGCACGCATTCCTGCTGCATTGTGAACTGTCACAAAGGTTTAAAAATAGTGAAGAGCCGAAAACTGCCCGTCAAGTTACGGAGCACGTGCGACAATATAAACAATAAACAACCAGGAGCCGCAGCAAGTGGAAGTGCATTGCGACTGATCGAGCTCGCCCATGACGTCAATTGTTGACGTCGTGTCACGTTGCCGAAGTGGGCGGAGTCACTACGACGGGCTACGCCTTTTCCTCCATGTGGCGGAGAAGGGTGGTGAGGCCGCGCGAAAATTTGAAACCAGCTGAAACGGATGTTCTTACCCCTGTAACTTCCTTATTATAGCACGTACTCGCAAAATTCTTGCGGCAGCATGTTCACATAGCAAAAGTGCGCATATTTCTTTTCATTACAATTTTTGGACATCGGGGTTGTTTACTGGCCCTTTAAGAAGACAGGAGAGGCCCCGCTCAGACGACCGAAGCGCGGCAGCCAATCGCCTCCGCGACTAAAGAAATAGTCCCGCTCATGCACTCGGCAATGTTCTCCGAAGGTAGAGCCACCCGCCATCCCGCTCATGACGTCAGTCCCGAGTGCGCGCCCATTGGTGCAGGCTTGTGTTCATCCGCTTTTGGGGAGGAAATGCCGCTGCCTTCTAAAGTTGTATCCGACTATAGCTAAGAGGGATAAAAACGTGTCCCTGCCTACGTTACAAAGTTTCCAGTTCCGCTTATGATAAGCAGATTTGGGCTTCTTTTTTTTTGCTGAGTCACTTGTAGAATTCTCCAGTCGCTTGTCGCCTTTTTTGGGCTTATTTGCATTTTGCCAGCAAATATAGCTATTTAAGTTATCATGACATTCACAAATAGTGTGTTTGTCATTCACTAATAGCGCGTTTGTGGATGACTGAGTAGAAGTCAAACATACATTGGGGTTAATCATGCATTGGCAAATGTACATTCAACCGTGACAAAATGTTAAAAAGTAAGTATGTGCTTTTGTTCCTAGTTGTGCATATATTGCTGTAGAAAATAGTGATTTTTTCAACTCTCCTTCATATTTGAGTGACATCTTTTACTATAATTAAAAATACTTTCAAGAATGAGAAAATTCATTAAAGGGGTGGTGCCATCAAATTTCGAGGCTATACAGCTGCCGACCGATAAATCGAACACCGATAA
Organism: Rhipicephalus sanguineus; assembly: GCF_013339695.2. NCBI lineage: Eukaryota > Metazoa > Arthropoda > Arachnida > Ixodida > Ixodidae > Rhipicephalus > Rhipicephalus sanguineus. The sequence goes on from NC_051176.1 coordinate 31,171,926, forward strand.
TTCAGACATGCTCGGTAATTCGGACCGTCGCGCGGCACCGCTGATGGTCTCATAGAAGTAATGTGTAAAGACGACCAATATTTCGGACAGCTGCCAGATCTACATTCGATAATCCGGACCCTGTTCGTACAGTGTCTAGTACCCTGTACTGTCCGAGACTGTCGCGCACGCCGAATCGGCAGCCATTATCTCCTCCGGCGCCCATACCATGCAAAGTATGGCTTCAAAGATCAAAACGAAAGCTAACTGGTTTTATTTCGATCACAACTTTATGGGTCAGATATCTGTAATTAAAAATGCCAATCTTGGAGGCACTGCTCAACTGTGGGGGATCGTATCGAGATAGCGAACATCTTACATTCCGGTTCCTGTATCCCCGCGCTGCGCTGCTATTGCCACCATTCTGTCGAATGTGTCTGCAGTACAGCGTTTTGCTAAATTCTGCGCGCATTTTTTGTACTTTGAGACTTGCTTTATTTTACGCCCTGCTCTCTCACAAGAACTGAGTTAAATGGCACCAACGGTGCCCTCACAGCCAGTGCCGAAGGCCGCGCCGCCGCCGACAAAACACGGCAGATATACAACGCTAGCCATGGCAAAGAAAGCAGCCATCATTCAGCAAGTGCTCAGTGGTCGTCCGCAAGTCAAAGCTGCTCAAGAGTCAACGTTTCGAAGCGAACCATATCAGACTACATGAAGAATAAGGACAAGATTTTAGGCACGACAGAGACATCATCCGGAAGTGAACAAAAGAGGGTGCGCCAAGGTTTTCATCCACAGTTGGAAGAAGCGTTGAGCATCTGGCTGAACGCTATCGTCGCTCAACGGGTTCCCGTTTCCGGCCACCTCTTGAAGCAAAAGGCCGAGACATTGGCACTTCGCCTTGGCATTGATGGATTTAAGTTCAACGATGGATGGCTCCGGAACTTTAAGAAGCGGTACGACCTCGCTTTCAGAAAACGCTGTGTCTAAAGATACGTCGGACGTACCCGAATTTCAAAATCTAAAAGTACGTCGGATGTACGCAGAAGCGGGAGTCTAGAAATAAGCCGGACGTACCCGAATCCCAAAAGCTAAAGGTACGTTGTACGTAGTGGAATCCCGAAAGCTGAAGGTACGTCAGACGTACCCGCAACCGGGAGCCTAAAGATACATCGGCTGTCGCGCTTTCTCGCTACCTTGCACTTAATCCAGTTCGAGCTGCCCATCCGTCCAGATCACACGATTGGCCTCACGGATGTGTTTGATAAATTGTGCAGTGTCTGCCACAAAGAACGGCAGCAAGCAATTTGCTCGCCGCGCCAGTTGCAGACCATTCACAGCACATGTGAAATGAGACCAAAGAGAGTGAACGGAGCGACTTTTTTTGCTTCAGTCGCGGCATGTGAAACAGCCTTAATCACACCGGCGACTGACAGAAGTTCACGGCAGGCGACCGCGACGCCCTTCATCACACACGCGGTGCTCAAACTTTTTCATTGTCATTGGCTCAAAGTTTTCATTGCTCAATGTTTTTCATTGTCAGCAGTGGTCGCCCGGCTTGCTCCTTGTCGGTCTTTTACGTTAGCAGACTCATACAAAGGCTCGTTGCGTCGTATATGTGCAAAAATCGCTAGCCGCGACCTGCCCGTCAACGAGTGCGTCGCACTAACATCGCGATGGCCGACGTATTTTTATACTCCCAGTAGCGGGTACGTCTGATGTACCTTCAGCTTTTGAGATTCCGCTACGTCCGACATACCTTCAGGTTTTGAAATTCGGGTACGTCAAACGTACCTTTAGACACAGCGTTCAAAAAAATGTGCGATGAGAGCAGTGCCGTGGATAGCACACTGGTAGCGAACTACCGTGGTGGAAAGTTGGTGGAGCTGCTTCGGTGCTACTCAGCGGACGACACCTTCAACCTCGATGAAACTGGGCTTTTTTATAAGCTACTACCGGAGAAGGCACTCGCCCGTTCTGGAGAACCTTGCCATGGAGGAAAACTCAGCAAGGAACAAGTCACTGTTGTTGTCAGCAGCAACGCTTCGGCCACGGAAAAGCTCCCGCTGCTGGTCATTGGGAAATCGAAAAACCCTCAATGTTCTAAGGGGGAAAAAAATTGGCCTGTCTGGTACAAAGCCAATACGAAGGCATGGGTCACGCAACAGCTGTTCGAAGAGTATGTCCGTATATTGAACCGAAAGTTTGAATTGTAGAAGTGCAAGGTCCTTTTGTTCGTAGATAACTGTACTGCCCATGCGCCGATCAGCTGTCTGAAAGCCATCGAGCTAGAATACCTGCTGCTGAATACGACCAGTATTCTGCAGCTTATGGACCAAGGTATCATCAAGAACTTGAAAGTGCTGTATCGTTCACGCATGCTGCAGCGCGTGCTGCTGTGCCTAGAGAGCCAGGTTGACTTGATGTCAGCCGTGAGCATGCTTGCTGATGCCTGGAAGGCAGTGTCGACAGGCACGATCAGCAACTGTTTCCGGCACGTCGGATTCACGTTCCGTAGTGAGCCCGACACTGGAGCTGAAGAACCCAACACAGAATATATTTCAATTCACTTCCAAAGTGTACCTAAATGCCCATTCTCCCGATCGAGACCCACCGCTAGCGCGCCAACACTGACGTAGCTCTATAGAAGGGGCAATGAAAGTTGTAGTGACGTCACAACAGATCTGCTGCAGTGACGTGAGTGACCTCCGGACCTCCGTCACCTCTGCAACGTACGTACCAAATGTTTATAGACACTTGTCTATAAACATATCTATAAACGTTGTACGTACCGACAAAGCATCGGTTGCAACATCTCTCGCCGAGTTTCGATCGCTTCCTGGCTAAGTGCGTCACAGACTTGTGTGGTTACGTGATCAAGCCACCTATACTGCTACTTCCCTGCCCAACCTCGGCGCCCAGAAACCGAAAGTTGTCCACATAAAAAGGCGATATTAAATTATTTAACGAGAATACATGAACCTTGGTGCGTGTATCATGCTTCCTGGAGCTACAGGAAATGCTTAAATCAAAGAACGCGCAAGCCACAAATTTGGTGGCAGCACCACTTTAAATTTCCACTTCTTTTGAGCTTTTTCGCGAAAATCACACCGCTTTTTTGGGGCTTATGTGATTATTATTTCCTTGTTAGCTCATTAGCATCTGGCAACTCAGCTACGTTACCTGGGGATTGTCTCTGTCAGTGCTTCCTGAGGGCTCGGTCCTCTCCGGTAGTGTTGAGTCAACAAGCAGGGGGCTTGGCGCAAGCGTTGTTGCCACCTTCAAGCATGACATTGCAAAGCAAAATGATCACTTTTCGATAAATAGAGGACAATAAGATGCATTTGGCTGAGCAATCACTGCCATATGTGTTTGCCTCAAGCCATTGGCCAGTGTAGACTTGCGCTACCTCACCACCTCACACTGTTTCATAGCGTGATTCCTGAGCATATTTTAACCACATATGAAATCTGTTAACTTCATTTCATTACCCATTGCCTACATCCTAAATGGTGACACTGCATAAATTCTTTTCCTGCTCCATGAAATGCACACACTACTAGGCTTGTGCGAATAGTAAATTTTAGGTTCGAAGCGAATTCGAAGCGAATAGTGATTTGGTCAAATAATTTCAAATCGAATTCAAATAGCACATATCACAAATTATAAACAAAAATGAGCATATTTGTCATCACCCAACTAACCTGCACAATACTTTTTAAAATTGAAACAAGTCATGTGCAAATGTCATTCTTTTCGGTTCAGAGGGAAGTGGAAGCAGCTTTCAATAGTAGCAGGAATTGACTTTCGGTAGAATGCAAGTGATAACCTGTGAAATATGTTACCTTTTAAAATTTACTATACTTAGAGCACATAAGCCATTATAACGAGCTTTTAAATTTAAGATGAATCGATGTGAGGGTACTTTGATCATTTAACCTTGAAGTGGGGCTTCGCGGCAATGCAGATTTCCCCTGGAAAGGTGTATTCACGGCATAGCACCCTTGCACTGCAGTGAAACCACCTATACAGGAGATTACATGCGGTTTTATATGTTTATTCGTTCATTTCGAATACTTCGAAATTTCGGATAATTTAACTTCATTTTGAAGTGAATTCGTATACTGTAATATTCGTTCGAATATTCGAACTGCTCGAATATTCGCACAAGCCTACACACTACCAATGGGGCTTGCATTTTATAAATGCTAATAGATATGAAATGCCCGTCGTGTTGTAGGCCCTCCAGCTGATCAATAAGCAGCATTTTTTTTACTTTCTTTTGAGCTTAAGGGGAGATGCTACTCGAAGACACGTTTTTTTATATTCACCCTAGAACAATGAAACTTGGGCTATTTGTAGAGATTTTCATGCTGATTTCAAATATATAATTAGTTTTCTTGCAAGTTGCATACTTTTTGTTCTGCACCATGACAAAAGTGTAAAACATAGGCCTTGTAGCCCCCCTTTTTCAATCCTTACACTTCTATACATTTTGACATTTGATGGCTGTAGAGTGCCGAAAACTATCCAAAAAGTGCATACAAAATATTTACTAGACGTGAAAAAATCAAACATGGGAAGGCGATATTACCCAGACCCCAGTAAATGTTTACTTGCAAGTTTTCTAATATGCATTAATAATATTGAGATTTGGAGGAGATAACTGCACTCCTCACACCTTAGAGAAAATTTGGGCAAAATTTCATGCAGATCTGAGCACCAGAAGTACCCAAGAGGGGCACGCTGAAAAAGTTGCCAAAAAGTGTGTTTTGAGAAAAACAATGTTTAAAGTTAAAACTGGATGTTTATTTATGTAAGAGGCAACAAAATCCGATCAAAATTGCACACAAAAGAGGTAAATTGTTCTTCTGGTAGCCACTGCCACTAAAATGAGCCAGCGCCATAAGTTTCTCCTTCACAGCTCTTTCGAGCAGAGTAGCTATTGCGTGAGCTCCCGCTGCCATAAAGGTTCTGCTTGCAATTGTTCCGTCACTTGCTGTGCTTACGCTGGCCTCCTCGCTCGAAGCAACTCGCCGCAACATCATCGAAAGAATACTTTCGAGGCACTCGCTGTTCTCGCATTGCAGTTCCAGAAACGACGCCTTTGCGTTTGTAAGCTGGTTCCCGGACGCGTATTCCCAAACGGTGACACGTTGGACACACTGCACCGATCACGAGGATGTTCACTGCTGTTATGTCAGCGATCAAGGAAGACTTTCTACCGTGATCTTTCTTCGTCGTCGAAGAGTCCGATCTCTTCGAGAGGCACTGACATACTCTAATGCCGCGGCAAACTTGTCGGAAGCATTGCCATCGCCGTCGGTAGGCCTCACGGCAGCAGACGCACTTGTCGTTCGGCGAGTGTTTGGCTACGATTTGCACCAGCATCCTCGAAATTTGTTCACCGAGCGATACTTCACTGGCCAGTGACTGCGCTTGCTACGGTTCTGTTTGCCCATGATGAAAATAAATACGCGAGAGAAACGTTGTTGAGCTGCGCAGCTCCATGAAACACAGCCTGCGAGTAGGCTTCACAACACGCAAATCGTGCAGCAGCCAATGGCGGTCCCCGATCTGTACCACGCGATTTAAAAGCTAGTCGCAGCGCTCGAAAAGCGTGGCTAAAGCATGCTTTTTGTTATTATTTCTTGCACTTCAGCAGCGCGGGAAACCGTGGTTATTTGGAGGTCTCCTCATGCGATCCACAATCGCGAGCGGCCACGTGTTATAGGTCACAAGGCGCTAGAAGACGACACACTTTCTGTCTTTTAACAGCCACCTTGTGCTCTTTAGATACAATTTTAACGCATTTCTAGTTGAGTCTCGGCTTTGATTTTTATTTTCGGAACAGTAGAGATACTAATCATAACAAAATGGGGGAAAAAAATCGAAAATTTTTGAGTTTTTCGGCCTGCATCTCCCCTTAATTGTTGCATCTGCACTTAATATTCGTGCGCATACTTCATACAGGAGCTCCCATTACAGACTACAACTTCAGAAACTGCTGCCTCTTATTGTTAGAATGTAACACGCCTTTATATGTCCATAAACCTCGTTCTAATTTTGAAAAAGAAAAGAAACACAGCAAAACTCACCCTCAGTGGAGGTGGAGCTATGGTGCTTCTCCCTGTTCCCTCTTCCCTCCCCAGGGGGCTCTGTCGCATCAGTGGGGGCGCCACCATCCTCGGGACATGAGCTTCACTGTGGCCATCCAGTGATGCCACTTCCTCAGTGGGAGCTTTGGGAGCTGGAGCACTGGTCAAAGGACTGGATGACTGCTCCACCACATCATTAGATTGTGCCCTAAACAGATAGACAAGAATGTGATTAGCTTAGAATTAACAAGATAACATACACTACTAACAACCGCCTTTATTTGCTTGTAAATCGGCAAAGTGTGAGAGGGCTTTCTTTATTTGCTGTACCCTTGACGGATGATGCTCCAATTTTGGTTTTATGAAAGCAACTGACAGGGTGTACCCGCACGTGTCTTTTCCTTCCATTTCCTCTAGCTCTCACGCAACCACCCAGTATCTTTCCTCATCGCCCAGATAGAAACAATACAGACGGGAGGTCATACCCACATCCTTGTGACCATTATACTCCGGCTGCTTACCCAGAGAGGGAGTTTGCACGTGAAGCCGGCCGTTCGTGTGAAATGGGTGGCGCTGCTGGTGCCAGGGTCACCAGAGGTTGCATGTCAGGTGCATCGAGCAGCGTCAGGCCCGTGCCAACAGAGACTCCTGCAACTGTTGGTGATGGTGCAACACCTTGCCTGTGGTGGAGGTGGTGGTGACGCAGAGAGGCATGTCGCGCAACCTCATCCGGTGGCAGTAGCTCCAAGTTGTCGGGAGGAAGGTGCAACTGGGCTGCATTCTGCTGCATCAGAGCTGACACAGAGTAGGGCAATGTCAGAAAGCAAACTAAGCTGAGTGCAGTTGCTATGCACTTCTATTAGCCACAATGGGTGGCTCAAAGAGTTGGATTAGATATTGAAATTCACCACACTTTGGGAAAGAAGCTACGGTGCCAATCTTCAATACAGCCTACCTAGTTTGCTCGTAAGACATGCAAATATGGCAAACAATCCTTCAAGACACACACTGTTCCAATAAATTCTTTAATGAACAGAACAGTCTAGGGCCTATTGGTGTGCTGTACTTCTGTTAAGGTGAACTGCTGCTGAGATGAACAGATTTGTAAAGGTTTCTTCGTGTTGTTTTTGAGATAACATCATCCAACAGATATGCAAATGAGGCAGAGTTTCACGAGAAGACGAGCCGTCGAACAACTTTGGTCGAAAAAGAAGTGTCTCTGGAACCAGCGTTTTGACATGAATTTTGCCTCTGTCAGGACAAAGGCTTCAGGACCATGACAAGGACGAGCTTCCTTGTCAAAAAGTTTGTGCTAGAAGGCTCTTGCATATACTACTTGTCAACCTTCACATTTACACAAATACAGAGTACAAAACACCGAGATAGGGAGAAGGAAACACAAAAGGATAGCGGAGAGCATGTATTTTTTAGAAGCTCATTTTGAGCACACAATACTTTTAGAGATTTATTAAGAAACTATTAACAATTATTTAGTAGTGATTATTAACACAGTAGACCACTAGCAGAAAACATGGCACAGCAGACTGACAAGAAATACATTGTTTTTAGATCACAGTGTTTTTTTTTCTTTTTTCAGTGGTGTTGCTGCCAATTTTGCGTGCTTCAGGAACATGCGTGTATAACTTGCTCAAAGCAAGTGCTCCTCTGGATGTCTTTTCATCACCAGAAGACTTCAGACAAAATGTTTAGGGAGCCATGACCAAAACTTTTTGACAGAAAACTTTTTGACTTTTATTATTTTAAAACGTGACATATCATCTGAAAATTATCAAATGAGGCCGAATTTGTATATTACAAATTTAGGAGAGTTAGCAGGTTCACTTGTTCAACGAGTGTTGATAACGACATGAAAGGATATGCATCACACCATGGTCCCAAATTCGGTACCAAGCAACTTGCTCTACTGGCAACCACAGCCAGAATTCAAATTGAAGTGCTTGCCGCACACCGTATTCCAAACAAACATTAACCCGCAGCAATGATATTGTAACGGCGCCTCCGGAGTGAGAAAGAGGAGCTGTGAGAGAAGATGATGACGAGGACTTTATTGTTGCTTCAGTAGCCTCACCCCATCAAGTGCTCCGCCACTCAGCGTTCTCAATAAACGCTTCCTGATTCGTAGGAGGTGCTGGGTGTGTCCAACCACGGAAGCTGTTCCACTAAGCCTTCGTCGCAGTCGTCGCCTTGCGGGTCTTCTGCTATTGCAGCTTGACATGTCTACTGACGCTGACGCTACTACGTCAACGCCTGCTTGTCCTTCACAGCCTTACAGTCAGCCACGCCCCTATGGAGGGAATGCTGGGGAAGACGTTGACCAGTGGCTGACCCATTTCGAGCGAGTGAGCAAGAGCAACAAATGGGACGCAAATGATCATCTTGCAAATGTGGTGTTCTCACTGACCGACACCGTGCTTGTCTGGTACGAGAATCACGAAGACGCCCTAACAACGTGGAGTATTTTTGTTGAACTGAAAAGCTGCTTCGGAGACGCCACCGTGAGGAAAAAGCATGCTGAGTTCACACTTGCCCAGAGGGCTCAACTTTCTGGTGAGACTTGCACCGCATACATTGAGGAGATCTTGAAGCTGTGCAAGACGGTTAACCCATGTATGTCAGAGGAAGACAAAGTTGGGATGAAGACGTGTACAACTTCCTCATCGGCAAAGACAATTTGAGCTCCATGTCCGATGTCATACGGCATTGTCGGACCTTCAAAACGTTGAAGATGCACCGAATAACTACCGAATTTGGTCGTTTGTCCAATGTAGCGACGGTAGCAACTGCTTACGTGAGCTCGTTTCACCCGCCGCTACCGTCGACCGCCCACTGGTTACGACACGGAGCTCGAGGGTGTTGCATATTCTCCATATCCAGACATGCCTAATTACTTTGACGAGATGCGTCTGCAGCGACCGACTTCCCCGGTTTGTTATAACTGTGGTGTGCCTGGTCACATCGCGCGGTTCTGTGAGTGCCGGCAGTCATCTTGTGTTCCTGGAAGCCGGCAGTCATCTTGTGTTCTTAGATCGGTCCATCGCTGATTATGATGTTTCTGTTGAAAAGGGCTTCTCTGATCACTTGCTGGATTTTGTTGCATTTCCACTTCTTGTTAGCCCCGTGAGGCATCGGTCTGGGCTCAAAACTGTGAAAAATTACATGCGTGCCAATGATGATGCCATTTTGAATCATCTCGAAACAGAACTTGTTGTATTTTCTGAGACTGATCCTTTACTGCTTTGGTTGAACTTTAAAAATATTTGCCTTTACTGCATTGATCATTTTGTAGCCAGTAAAGTTAAAAAAACGGCCAAACATACCCCTTGGTTAAACAGACACATTATTCACTTAAAACGTAAAGCTAAGTGTCTGAGAAACCAGCCACCTTCGCATGCATTGCTCGAAGTTCGATCAGCACTCTTTGAGGCTGTTCAAAAGGCGAAAAACTTTTACTTCAACACCACCTTGCCTAACTTTATCAAAGATGATCCGCAGAAGTATTGGGATTACATTAAAGACCGCAAGGTGCCAGTAAATAAAATTTCGCATAATGAAAAAATACTGGATGATCTACAGGTTGTAGCCGATCATTTCAATAACCAATTTCATAGCGTGTTTTCTGTTACTGCTGAGAATCGTACCACTGGCTCCTCGTTGAATTCATTTGATGTTAATCTTGTATCTTATGAGGGAGTCTTAAACATGCTTCTCAAACTGAAAGCAAAATCATCACCTGGGCCGGATGGAATACCCAACGCGTTCCTTTGCCGATATGCTGAGCCCTTAGCTAGGTTTCTTGTAATAATATTTCAATCTTCTTTAAAAACCTCTTACATTCCTCATGATTCGAGGTTGGCACGTGTGGTTCAGATACTAAAAAAGGGAGATCCGTTATCAGTTTTAAATTACCGCCCAATATCTATAATTTCTTCCTGTTGTAAACTCATTGAGCATATTGTGGCCACCTGCATAACAAAATTTTTATAGGACAATAACGTACTATTACTCCACCAACATGGTTTTAGAAAAGGTTTTTCCACCGTTACTCAGCTGGTTTCCGTTGTTCAATTTTTAGCGTCCGTTCTCAACAGGGGGTGGTCAAGTTGACACGATCGTTTTAGACTACAGAAAAGCCTTCGATCGCGTTCCTCATGATAAATTAATTCAAAAAACTATACATCATTGGCCTTCCCAATTATCTTATTTCCTGGGTTTCCACCTACTTAAACAACCGCACACAATATGTCGAAATAGATGGGAAAGCATCAGGCACTCTTCCGGTATCTTCAGGGGTGCCCCAGGGCAGTGTCCTGGGGCCACTTTTGTTCCTCATTTACATAAAGTCATTAATGAACCAATAGAGATAGGCTGATTTGCAGATGACTGCGTATCATATAACGATATTCATTCCACTGACGATCAACTCGCGCTTAACGTAGCCTTCAGTAACATCCTTACTTGGTACGATAAATGGGGCATGGAGCTTAAGGGGAGACGCGGGTCTTTTTTTTATTTCTTTTATTAGCTGGGTGAACTGAACAAAATTTAACAAACTGATCCCATTTTTTCTGCAGATTCCAAATTTCTAATTAGATTTTTGGTAGCTGCATTAGTACAAAAGATGTGCAATCTCTAAAAGCATATTTCTTACGGGAATTTTTGGCAACTTTGCTTTGTCAAACACAGAAACAAAGTATGTGGCAAGGCTGTCAGAGAGCTGGTTTAGCCGGTGATGCTAATCCAATTGTCTTCAACAAACTTTGAATGCAAAATAAATAGACGTAAATGTGAGTGAAATTTTTTTGCCGCATACTATTTCTGATAATCGAGAATTATAATTTGGTGAACAACATTATAAGAAAATAAATAGCATCACCGGCTAGACCAGCTTCCTGGCAATCTTGCCACTTACTTTGTTTTTGTGTTTGACAAAGCAAAGTTGCCAAAAATCCCCGTAAGAAATATGCTTAAATATGTGTTAGAAATTGCGTATCTTTTGTTCTAATGCAGCTATTAAAAATCTACTTAAAGAGATTTTGAATCTGGAGAAAAAGCTGAATAAGTGTATTAAATTTCATGCCATTCACCCAACTTTTAAAAAAACATTTTTTAAGACCCACGTCTCCCCTTAACTCTGATAAGACTGTACTTCTTTGCGTCACGAAAAGACTTTGCTCCCTTAAATTTTCTTATTCCATAGGTCTTAAACCCTTAACTGAGGTTTGCGAATATAAGTATCTCGGTGTTGGAACACCCATAATGCTAACACATGTTCTGCTGCACTTTGCAAACTTTGCTTCATACGATACAAGCTTAAAAATTCACCACCACACGTTAAGCGTCTGGCTCACGAGCACCTGATCCAATCTAAGCTTGAATATGCTTCTATTATATGGGACCCGTACACCAACGTCAATATTAATGCGCTTGAAAAAATCCAGCGAAAGGCTGTGAGATTTATTTTTTCTTCATACGGCTACCAGTTTTCCCGTTACGTCATTTATGGTTCTTCTTTCTTTCTTTGCAGTCCCGGCGCAAAGATCAGCGTTCAAAGTTTTTGTATTCTTTGCTTAATTGGAAGCTCAGGCTCAACCCAGCACCATACTTATCTCCACTTGCATCACGGTTCACTCGTCATACTTATCCGCTTTCTAGAACTCTTTATTTTGCCAGAACAAATGTATTTAAATTCTCATTCTTTCCACAAACAATTACAGCATGGAATAACCTGCCACCTGACTAACTACTGTCCTTAGCACAGTCAAGTGCCTCCTCCAAGGTTACTCTGTAAACAGTCTCTTTTTCCAGTCTAATTAGAATTGGTTCTATTTCATTCACTTGATGATTTGTTTCACTGTTACTGTAACACAATCATTTATTTGCATTGCCTTTTCATCGCCTGTATTACCTGCATTTCTTGTTTTGGATTCTGTTGGTATTATGGCTTGTTATCCACCTTTGTTGTGCAAAGTTTTGATGTTTTTGTATTCTCACTCCTGCTTGGGCCATGTGGCCTGCAGTATTTCTGTAAATAAAAATAAAATAAATAAATCGCGATACAAACACCTGTACTCGATGGCTCACTCACACGACATCGAGGGATAATTTCGCACAAAGGAGCTTCAGGAACACCTCATCAGCCTCTGACCCGAGCTTGACACCACCATCAGGACCTCGACGGCGCTGTTCTCCATCGCCACAGCGGCATACCGTCGCCACCGGCGGAAAACTAACCAGTGCGGCTGATGGGGATGAGGTCGCTGGAAAATTGCGTTCAACAGATATACCTCCTCCCGTTTTTATGTTAAGGAACAAGGTGCATGTGCGTGTCAATGGAGTACCTACTATGGTTTTGGTGGACACAGGTGCAACTGTCTCAGTAATGAGTCTTGTATTTAAGGGGGCGCTGTGCCGCAAGGTGATGTTTCGGTGGGATCAAGAAGGAATGTTTTTTTGGAGTGGGCGGTGAATCATTGTCTCCAGTTGGAATGTGTACTGTGGACATATCCTTGGGTGGTAGACTTTTAATCGAATTCGTGATCAATTCTCAGTGCACCCACAACGTAATTTTAGGTACTAACTGAAGCAGTGCGGAGCTACAGTTAATTGTCAGACTGTGGAGTTGTCAGTAAACCCAACCTTCCTTCCACATTTTTGGAGGACAGCAACCCCGGCAACAAAGTACTTTTGCTGTCTTTGAAGATACCACCGTGCCAGCATTATCAGTTGTGCGGGTACCAGTGACCTGCTCCACCCTTACAAACACCACGTTTGATGCCACTGTGGATCCAATTTATTCAGCCTGTGCTAAAAAGAACATCGTCATTCCGCATTGCCTGGCGCCAGTAGAAAATAGAAAATCTGTTTTGTGGGCAGTCAACTACTCCACAGAGCCCGTGTTACTCCTGGACGAAATGAAACTCTCTACCTTCCAAGGAGACGGGCTTTCTACGGTGGCCTTGTTGACAGATGCAGAATGCTCCAGGCAAGGCGGTCTTCCGACTTAGTAAGTCTTCTTGGCATGGTCAACACGTCACTGAGTGCGCATGAGTGCCGTACCTTGGTCGACGTCCTGTCCCGGCACCTATCTGTGTTCGACATTGCGCAACAGGACAAAACGTTTCCAATCCCCCAAGTCTCGCACACGCCACAAGATCAACGCAGGTATGGCGCATCTGATAAAGCAAAAACCTTACCGAGTTTCCCCAACAGAACGAAAGATAATCGATGAGCAAGTTCACGTAATCTTGGAAAAGGGGGTAATTTAAGAGTCGTGCAGTCCTTGGGCAGCCCCATAATACTTGTAAAAAAGACCGCACCTGGAGGTTTAGTGTGGTCTATCGACGTCTCAATGCAGTCACTAAAAAAGACATCTATCCTCTTCCTCGTATTGATGATGCCATTGACTGCCTTCACACAGCCTCTTACTTTTCCTCCGTTGACTTGCGGTCAGGTTATTGGCAGATACTGATGGATCCAGTAGACAAAGAAAGGACAGCTTTTGTGACTCCGGATGGGCTCTGTGAGCTCAATGTTATGCCCTTCGGTCTGTGTAACGCCCCTCAACCTTCAAGCAGTTTATGGATACCATTCTGCGTAGCCTCAAATGGGAGATCTGTATGTGCTACTTTGACGACGTAATTTTTGGTCGAACATTTAGCGAACACAATCAGCATCTTGATGTTGTGCTGGGTTGTATTAAGAATGCTGGGCTTGTTCTCAATTCAAAGAAGTGCCATTTTGGGTAGCGGCAAGCACTCGTTTTAGGGCACCTTTCAGACAAAGATGGTATCCGACCTGACCCGCAGAAAACTATGGCCATCAAAGAATTCCAGCCACCACGGTCCGTGAAGGAGCAGTGAAGTTTCTAGGATTGTGCTTGTACTTTTGTCATTTTATTAATCGGTTTGCTGACGTTGCTCACCCACTGACATGCCTCCTGCGAAAGGATATACTGTTCCATTGGACAGATGAAGGTTACACCTCTTTATGGCTGAAGCGTCTCTTGATGTAACAACCGATTCTACGGCCCTTTGACCCCTCCACGCCAACGAAGTTCACACAGACGCTAGTGGTGTGGGCGTCGGTGCCGTACTCGCCCAACGCATTGGTGATAAAGGACATGTCATCGCTTATGCCAGCCGCTCGCTGAGCAAGCCGGAGCCAGTGATGCTACCGAGGACTTCTGATTTGGAGCAATTTTTGGAGCAGCAAAATTTCCGTTTTGGAGCACTTTGGAGCAGCAAAATTTTCATCTTGGAGCACTTTGGAGCAGATAATTTTGCATCTGGGAGCACTTTGGAGCAGCGAATTTTATATCCTGGAGTGCAATACAGAAGCATATTGCATTAACATTCAAGCACCTGAGTATTATTATGGGGCTCTTATGAAGGCTAGAAATATTTCGATTCATTGCAAATCTCATGGAAAAAATCATCTCAGGAGCATAGGCATGCGCACAGGGGGGGCGCCCCCCCCCTAATCACCTGGGGGGGGGGGGGGGCGAAATCTGCCCCGTACATTGACCCTTGCGATAGCAATTATATGGACACTCTCGGCGGATTTTTGCCGTCGCCGTTGCCGTAATTTTCCGTTTAAAGTCCAAATTAATAACATCACCACGCGCATTCTAGCCGGGTAAAAGCTCGCGAGCGCTGGCAACGAACGCGGTTGAAGCGGAGATTAAGCTAGCCGGCCATCTGTCTCCGCCGCACGAACAGCGCATGAGATAACATCTTCCCGCGTGCGGGCCTGCCGTCGATTGCTCATCAAACAGAGAGGAAACGCCCCGCCCGTCTTTCGTGAGGAGCATGACGGGACGCCAGGGGAGCGGAAGGGGGGGGGGGACTGCATCGTTCGAAGGGCGCAGTCGCTTGCGCGCGCGCTATCTCGAGGCATCAGGAGACGGCTCGTAAACTTGCTGTGCTCTCAACGCTTACTTCGCGTTTAGAAAACTCGGAGCAAGAAAACGCTTCGGTTCCTGGAGGGGCCATATTCCCTTAAACCAGCGTTTTGTTGAGTTACGCGAGATCGGATCCAAAAGAGTTAGCTGCTAGTCTTACTTCGTTTCACAATACAATTTTTTGGTATCGCATTCATTTCTTCGCTCTTAAGCGAAACTTAGTTTTTTTAACCGTTAGCTATTGAGCCCCGAAAGCAAGGGGCGGACGTGTAACATGGGGTAGCCGCTTCACTGTGGGCCGTCAGCGACGGGCCCGCTACTGACAGCTGCGCATTTGCGGCTGCTCCGACCAGGAGATATGATTTTACTAATGAGATGACATTTTTAAAAAAAGCAAGCAAAAAATTCGAATTGGAACCCTAGCACGTGAGCTCGAAAGGGCAGGGCCTTTTAGGGGGTATTTACCGCAGAGTGATTACAAACTCAGACGTGCTGGCGGAAGGAATTACGAAAAAGCTGTTCTGGATGAAAATCCATGGATAAAGTATATCTGAGGAAAAGTGTCAACGCGTTTCCACCGTTCGCGTGCTCTTCCATAAACGCGAAGCAAGGAAAATTCGATATTGTCCCATATATCTACTGCGAGCGATCCCAGATTTCATTCCGCGATGTCCGGAAACAGAAGTGACAGACATTTTAGCGGCACTCATGTAGTTATTACTGAACATTACTTTCCTTACGTGCCGTGCGACGCTTGAAACGAGCTATCAGCAGCGTTTCTGGAACAGACGTCCGCCGATGAATCGCCGTCGCACTTTCTCGCTACCAATAGGCCTAGACGTCACGAGCCTCTGCGGAGAGCGTGTTTTGCTGTCGAGCCGACTTGCAGAACAGAAGCTGCGTCGGCACCGTGCATGGCATCGTGGCTTACTCGGAACGCACGCGCGAGCGCTATTTATTCAGCGGAATAATTCTTGGTCCATGATTGCGACTTTATTGGCAGCCCCAAGATCGAGCTGCACATGTTCTGACGCGCCGGCGGTGCGACTGCCGGTGATAGACGCCCCCAATCCCGAGACTTTGGCGCAGTTTGGCGCAAATTTCGTCGATATTATCAGGATGGCGCAGTAAATACAATTTGGCGCACTTTGGCGCAGTTGGCGCAGGAGTGGAATCACTGCGGAGCGCAACTACACTGTGACCGAACAGGAATGCCTTGCCGTAATCTTCGCAGTTCAAAGATTTCAGTCATGCTTGTACGGACGGCATTTCACGATCCTCACAGACCACCCCTCCCTCTGCTGGCTTGTGAGTGTGCGTGATCCATATGGTCGACTTGCGCGCTGGGCCCTCAGATTGCAAGAGTACGACTTCAATGTATCTTACAAGACCGGCCGGCGCCATGCCGACGCTGATTGCCTTTCAAGACTTCCAATAAAACCCACAGAGTGCGACGCAGAACACTTCGATCATTACCTCGCTTCCTTTGATCCTGCTTTTCCCGACATGGACGTGTTCAAGGCTAAACAGCTGAAGGACCCAAAGTTGCAGCCATGCTTTTCTGCCGCTCAAGATACTAAGATCGCGCATTGGTTCTATGTTCGCAATGGAATACTATATAAGAAGAATTACACTGCAACTGGGCCTTTACTGTAAAACAAGGTGTTTAGGAGCAGCACTAGTTTATAAAACAGATGAACAGTCATGACAAGTTACACAGTAATGGCGGAACCAGCCTAAGCGCCGAGCCAACGAAATGTCTTCTTTTCCACCTGAGTGGTACCCTCTGCCTTTCCGAGTAGCACTCATCTTCTTCACTACATTTTCTTCCCCTCTGGAAAAGAGCCATCCTGGCGACTTAGGGGCAGGAGACGACAGAGGGGTCGTAATACGGCTTTAGACGGTCTATGTGAACAGTCTCACGTCCACGGCGTCGTTGATCAGAGGACTGCGCAAGCGGCTCCCCTATGCAATTCACAGGTGATGTTTGTTTTAACACACGGTAAGGGCCATGATACTTGCACAGAAGTTTCGTTGACAGACCAGGGCTGGAACACAAGTTCAACAGGGGCACAGGATGCCTGAGGCGTCGAGCTATCGCGATGGTGTTTCTGGCGTTGCTGATCAGCAGTAGTGAGGGAGCGGGCAATCTGGCGACACTCTTCCACATATTTAGCAGCTTGTGACACGGTCGTTGACTCAGCAATATCAGGGCGGTAAGGGAGGATGGTGTCTAGCATGCAGGGGGGCTCGTGTCCATAAAGGAAGAAGTATGGAGAGAATCCAGTGGTTGTCTGTACAGCAGTATTATGCGCGTACGTCACAAAAGTGAGAACACGGTCCCAGTTGGAGTGGTTGGAAGCGACGTACATTGACAGCATATCCCCTAATGTTCGGTTGAATCGTTCTGTCATGCCGTTTGTTTGAAGATGGTACACGGTAGTGGTCTGATGAAGGACATGGCATTCCTTTAGAAGTGATTCAACTGCGTCCGACAAAAACGCGTCCTCGATCGATAAGCAACTCACGCGGTGCACTATGATGTAGAATGATGCGATGTAATATGAAAGAACAGACGTCACTTGCCAATGCAGATGGCAATGGTGAAGTTTCTGTGTACCGCGTAAGGTGATCAATGGCAACGATTATCCAGCGATTTCCAGCAGGTGTGATTGGAAGAGGTCCATAGAGATCTATACCAACATGGATGGAGTGTCTGGCAGGACAAGGTAAGGGCTGTAGTGGAGCTGGAGAATGGGAAGTTGGATTCTTCCAGCACTGGCAAGCAATGGGCACGGTGGGCCTGGCCGAAGCATGTCGCTCACCAAGCCGTTCTTCTGCTTTTTGCAGTGCTTGCTTCTCTGGGTCACTGGGCCGTCGGTTCATCGCCTACCCCATGGTGAAATACCGGCATCCCTTCATCAGCTGAAGGACTATTTTGAGGCACCGACATGGAACAATGTTAAACCAACGGAAATCGCCACCCATCTCAAGAAAGCTACAACGCCCCCTGGATTCGTGACGTCATCTGGCGTCACCCGCATAAAAGAATCAGTGCATCAGTTTATCTTCAGTGGGCACGGTGGGCCTGGCCGAAGCATGTCGCTCACCAAGCCGTTCTGCTTTTTGCAGGTTAGTTCTAGCTTTTCTACGTTTACTAGCGACTGTCGTTTCTTGCTAGTCCTGCCGTGCCCACGCCAGTGTTGTGAAATTTGTTATGAGTGTTTTTGTGCACTAAAACTCTTACTTAGTGGTGATGTTGAAGAAAATCCGGGACCCACTAACGCTGAATTATTGCACAAAATTCTTGAAAATCAGAATCTGCTACAAAATGAATTAGCCGACTTGAAAACTAAAACATAAAACATGATAGCTGAGACAAGAGAGTTGTTTAAACAGCTTCAGGTCCAGGTCTCGGATCTCAAATCTAATACGGCTGGCTTAGGCTGTCTTGAAAACTCGGTAAAAACGTTCCAGGAGTCTGTGAAAAATCATGCTAGCAAACTCATCGATATCGAAGACAGAAGTAGGCACTCGAACGTAGTTATTCATGGTATCCTCGAAAAGCCAAACAAGACAGAAAGTGATCTGAAGCGCAAAGTTGTTACTGAAACACTCGAAAATAGGCTAGGTGTTAAGTGCATCTCTATTGGCCGTATTCACAGACTTGGAAGGACTGGATCTAAAAGACCAGTAATAATGTTTCTACAGGATTATAACGAGAAAGTAGCGATATTTAAGAATGTTTCAAAGCTGAAGGGATCAAACATTTTTGTTCAGAATGACTATTCCCACGTCACTTTGAAGAAACGTAAGCTATTATGGGAAAGTGCGAAGCATGATAAGTCGCTCGGAAAGAAAGTTTCACTTCAGCACGATAAGCTACGGATTGATAATGATGTATTCATCTGGAATGAAACAACTAACCAACGTGAGATAACTTCTGGTTCTCGTGCCAATGTACATTCTACTTGACAAGTCAAGGAAAGGCTTGTTAGATTACAGAACATTAACGCACGCAGTATAGTGAATAAAACTAATCAATTGGAATCGGTTCTTTTGTCGCACTCCCCACATGTTGTGGTTATAACAGAAAGCTGGCTACACGATGAAGTTAGCGACAAGGACTTAATCCCACCTGGCTACAAAATTGTTGCGAAGTCGTCTGTTCAGGTAATTTCGTTGATCCAATCGAAGGACACTGAAAGCCTCTGCGTTAAACTAAACGTTTATGGTCATGTCTTCGTTTTATGTGCCGTTTAAAGGCCACCTGACTCAGCCCGATTATTTATTAAAAATTAGTGACCACATTTCACAATTCAATAAAAGTAAACTTCTGGTGGTTGGTGATTTCAACCTACCCGGCATTGATTGGGACCGTATTAAATTGGGTGCCGGTTCTGTACGTGACGCAAATGTTCTTTTTGATATGATGCTTGGCCACAATCTTGTACAAGTAGTTCGCGAGCCTACCAGACATGGAACCGGTCTCTGCTCGCTCCTTGATCTCGTCTTTCTTGATCGTTCCTTTTCTAATTACCCTGTATCTGTCGAGCCTGGCCTATCTGACCATGATATTGTTGCTGTATACTTTTCACTGAATGTTAAACATACGCCTGACACGCATCCACCTGTGATTGTGAAAGATTTTGCACGGGCTGACGATATCAGTATAACAGAATATCTTGAATCTTGCTTTTGTGAATTTCGCGCGAGTGACGTCCTTGAGCTTTGGACCAAGTTTAAAGTCATGTGCTTATTCTGCATTGATCAGTTCATACCGAACAAACGTGTAAAGCCAACTAAACACACACCTTGGATGAACAGGCGTACCATTCAGTTAAAACGTAAAGCCAAACGATTACGAAAAAAGGAGCTGCTGCCGTTAATTTAACCAATGTTCGTATGGCTCTGTCAGAATCTATCACAGAAGCAAAGAAGTTTTATTTCAGCAACACTTTAATTTTATAAGGGAAGATCCACAGAAGTTTTGGGACTTTATTAAGGAGCAAAACAAATCGATAACGAGCATTACCCATGACGGTACTGCAATAACCAACCCCAAAAGCATTGCTAACCTTTTAAATGCCCACTTTCACAGTGTCTTCTCCCCACCTACTCAGCCTTCTTTTCAAATTTCACGGTCCTGCTCTTCGGATATCAATATTTCTCAACAAGGTGTGCTTAACATGCTTTTACGATTGAAGACGAAATCTTCCGTTGGTCCTGATAGCATCCCCAACTCCTTCCTCCGGCGTTACGCTGAACCACTAAGTAAATTTCTCGTCGTAATCTTTCAGGCCTCTCTAGAATCCATGATACTTCCACCTGATTGGAAAATTGCACGCATTGTACCGATTTTAAAAAAGGGCGACCCATCTTCAGTCTTAAATTACCGTCCGATTTCTATTTTATCATCATCTTGCAAAATAATTGAGCATATCGTTGCGGACTACATTAATAACTTCTTAAGTGAGCATGACATTCTCACTCCCTTTCAACATGGCTTCAGGAACGGTCTTTCGACAATCACCCAATTGAGTACGGTCATACCTTCTTTCGCTTCTGTTCTTGACAGAGGTGGCCAAATGGACGTTATATTTCTAGATTTTCAAAAGGCTTTTGATGTAGTTCCTCATGACAAATTAATCTGCAAATTACAGTTCCTTGGTTTTCCTGGCTTCATCCTATCATGGATATCTGCTTATTTAATGCATCGGAAACAGCGTGTTGTGATTGACGGACAGCAATCTGATTCTTTCTCGGTAACCTCTGGCGTCCCTCAGGGAAGTGTACTTGGCCCACTATTATTCCTTATTTATTGTAACGACATAGTAGATGTCATACAAGCCCCAGTAAATATTCGTCTTTTCGCAGTCGACTGCGTTATTTTTAACAAAATTAATACAGTTGAAGACCAATTCTTGCTTAGTGCAGCCTTAAACAGTATTTTTAAGTGGAGCAATAAATGGGGCATGAAACTAAACTCTTCTAAGTCTGTGCTCCTGCGTATAACTAAAAAAACAGTACCCCTGAAGTTTTCATACTCCATTGGCCAAGACCCTTTGATTGAAGTTAACGAGTACAAATATCTTGGAGTTACCATTACTAACAACCTCAATTGGAACACCACATTTCTAACACCGCCTCTTCAGCTTTCAGAAAATTATGTCTACTTCGGCACAAGCTTAAACATGCATCCCCTGACGTGAAAACTTTAGCCTATACCACTTCTATCAGACCCAAATTAGAATACGCATGCATTATTTGGGATCCTTTCACCAAAACCAATATTAATTCTCTTGAAAGAATACAGAGAAAAGCCATGCGATTCATTTTTTTCTAAATACAGCCGTGAGGATTCTGTAACTGATCTTATACTTTCTAACGGTTTTCATACACTTCAAATGAGGCGTAAAATATCCTGACCGAAGTTCCTCCATTCTTTGTTAAATCGTAAATTTTTTATAGATCCCAGTCCTTACATAACCCTTTCTGAGACTAGGAAAACCCGTCATTCCCATTCCCTCACACTCTCCCCTTATGCTGCCAGATCTAAACTCTTTAAATATTCTTTTTTTTCCCCGCACCATAGAAGAATGGAACCTGATACCTTTTGATCATCTGGACTCAACTGAATCAATACAGAATTACTTCCTCACTATTTCCTAATTATTTTTTATTTAGAGTTGTTTTTATCTTTACCTGACTTTTTATGATACTCAATTGTGCATTGTACGTGTATCTATGTTGTACCCTGCCCCTCCTGCATGGGCCACATGGCCTGCAGTATTTTGTAAATAAATAAAATAAAATAAAAAATACAGGAACGGACAAAGCAGCGAATGAAGCAATACATTCCATGTCGGTAGTAGCGGTGAGACAGGCAGGTGTAAGTTTCTAACACTCCAGCATGCGCGCAATGTGAGTCAGCGTGAAAGGAGGCACATATGTCCGAGCGGAGATGTCTGGGAATAACCCATCAGCGTCCTTCGCCAAGCCATCAGCGTCCTTCGGAGATAATTTCGTCGGTATAGCAAACCATCCCAGATAATGAAGTGCTGTATTTCACGGTGCATACCTCTAGGCATTTGTTGCGAGGGAGGCCAATGCAACAAGTTCAAAAGTGAGGCAACCCAGGGACCTTTCTGTTGCTCCAGAAGCATGTCGTTGACACAAAGTGCAGACACGTCGTGTGTAGGTGGAGAGGGCGACTTGCCACTAGATGGTAGGTGTGATCGGAACAGAACAACTGCGCCGGAATGTCTTCACCAAGATCGGTAAATGCGTGAATGTCGTACTCCTGGAGCCGGAGTGCCCAACGGGCGAGCCAGCCAGAGGGATCTTTTAAAGAGGAAAGCCAACATAATGCATGGTGGTCTGTAACCATGCTAAATGGGTGCCCGTAAAGATAGGGTCGGAATTTGCCTATTGCCCATATAATGGCCAGACACCCTTTCTGTAATTGAATAGTTGGCTTCCACTTTTGTGAGCACACGGCTGGCGTAGGAGACGACGTACTCATCAAATCCAGGTTTATGCTGGGCGAGCACAGCACCGAGACCGATACCGCTAGCATCCGTGTGGATTTCTGTCGGGGCAGGTGGATTGAAATGTCACAGGATTGGAGGTTATGTAACGAGGCGACGGAGTGTGGCGAATGCGTAATCACATGCCGATGACCATCCCGAAAGGTCGCGGTTGCAGCAAAAAAGTTCAGCAGTCAACGGCTATATGATGGAGGCAAAGTTGTGGATAAAACGATGGAAATAGGAACATAGGCCGAGGAATCTGCTATGTTCTTCCATTGTCTTTGGCTTAGGAAACTCAGCAACGGCACGAAGTTTTGTCGGATCCAGATGAACACCATCTCTAGAGATGACATGGCCCAAAATTAGGAGTTGTCGAGCGCCAAAGCACCACTTCTTAAAGCAGTGATGTGATTGACTGAAGCTGTTTTGGAGCAGGTTTTTGGAGCAGCAAAAAGTGCGTTTTGGAGCAGCCAAAACGCGTTTGGGAGCAGGGAAAACAGCTTTTGGATCAGCTAAAAGCTCACTGCCAAGGGGGAAAATGAACCGTGTCAAGCAAAACAGTCAAATAAGGAGGAACTGTTTTGAAATATGTTCTGTCCAATAATGGCTGTTTGCATAACACCACTGGATCACCTAACAGCCCCGTAAGCGTAAACATTGGACAAGGGTGTCAATGCAGGCTGCCATTGGCGTTGCGGTCTTATAATAGCTTAGAGTGGCCAAACTAACAATGCAGGTAGGGTTTCCTAACTGCAGTAGAATCTCGGTGATACGAATCTGAAGGGGGAACGACAATATTCGTATCGCCCAAAATTTGGTATCATCAAAAGACTAGCAAGACCTGTTTTCAAACCACGATATACACAAAAAACATTAATTTCTGTCAAAAGAACTCGCGTATGCCTTTCTGGGACACACGTGAACGGACAAATAAGGGACGGCGCAGCTGGCTGCCGCGAAAGCGCGCGTCAAAGCTTCGCATGTGGCCAACTGAAAACTAAGTGAAGTCCGCTCCACCAGAGTGACAAGCGAAGATCGGCACGAAAGGGTTTCGTGCCAGGAGCGTAGGCAGAAATTTTTGTCTCGGGGGGGGGGGGGGGGGGGGTCGGCATTTCCTTGTTTGACGTGGGGGCCGGGCAGGCAGATGTGGTCAAGTGTCCTTTGGCTCTGTATGCCATAGCAAAAAAAAAATAATAATAATTGCGGTGGGGGGGGGGGGGTGCGCCCCTCCTGGCTTCACCACTGTTTCGTGCCTTTTTCTACGACTATATAGCCTTTAATCTACAGCTGCGTTAGCGTTAGCCGTGTACCTTCGGAGCTCGTAGTCGCGATGATCGCGTTGATAGCGACCGTGGTTTCGTGCGCGGCGGTTGTGGCAAACGGTAGTTCCGTTTTCAATCCGCCTGCGCTGGCTGCGCACGTGCCTTCAAAATTACGTTCTGCGTCGCCTGTATTGCTATCTATAATCGCATCTGCCGCTGTTTTGTCCGCGGCGTTTGTGGGAAGCAGCGCCACTTGGACTGGGTGGGCGTTGGACGCACGTGCGCTTTCGGAGTCCCGTCAGTTTCGTCGTCGCCATAATCAAGAGCGACTGCGGTTTCGCCCACAGCGGTTATGGCAAACGATAACCACAGTTCTGACAGTGTGCGCACTGGCCGCGCGCATACTTCCGAAGCTAACAGCATTCTGCTCTCGGCCGTCGCTCGACGGATTCGATACCAAAGTTCGTATCACCCGCCGCGACGCGGAAAAGTGTTCGGAACATCCAAATTTCGGCCCATTCGACACAGTGGAATTCGGCTGGGAAATTTCACGAATTCGTATCAGCCGGTTACGTTTACATCAACGCCTCCTAAATTGGTTTACTTGGATTCGCAAAGAGCCTGGATCGGATTGGGTTGCAATTTTTGTCGTGTCCAAATGCTTCTGATATGCAGGTCTTTGGAGTTTTCAGTACACCTGCTGAATTCCGACGCGTCTTCGTGGCCTCAATGTGCCTCTTGTGTAGCATGTCGCTTTATCGCTGCAAAACCATGCTGTTATTTCTGCTGTGTAGCTGCCCCTAACCGTGGTCAGCCGTAACCGTAGTCAGCTTAACCACGGTTAAGGTTGTCCGTGTGACAGGGGTATAACACTCGTTCGAGTAGCGGAACTTAAAAAAGGGTGCAAAAATAAGACAGGCGTGGACGTCGTTGTACTAACTGAAATTTTACTTCTATGTTGCTGCGGCGGTGCGGTCACACCAGCTCGCGGCGAGCCGCTCCTTCCAAGGCGTTCCAAGGTGCATTTTTGGGGGGTCACGCCAATTTGCAGCAGTCTGGAGAGGGTTATGTCGGTTGTGGTTATGTCCCCAGAAAGCGCCGGGCAGCGTGCCGAGAAAAATGACGCACGAACACACTCCTCTCGCGGCACGAAAATTTTGCCGCGCGGCAGCTTTGGAGCGTCGCGTTTTGCCGCCGGCGGCGCGCTGCGCACGTTTTTCCGCTAGTGTGCTTATAGTTTGGCGCAGTTCTGGCGCAAAACAGCGGAGATGTAGCAGGATGTAGCAGCTTTCACGTCTTGGCGCAGTTTGGCGCAATTGGCGCAGCTATCACATCTGAGGCAAGCTGAGGCAAGTGAGCACTGCCTGAGGCAAGTGAGCACTGTTTCGAGGTGCTGAAGATGTGTTGAAAAGTCATTTGAAAATATTACAATGTCGTATAAATAGCACAGGCAGGTCTGCCATATCAGGTCACAGAGGATGTTGTCGATCATGCGCTCGAAAGTGGCAGGCGCATTGCATAGCCCAAATAGCATGACGTTAAATTCGTACAAACCATCAGGGGTAACGAAAGCCGTTTTTGGGCGATTAGCGTCAGTCATCGAAACTTGCCAATAACCGGAGCGCAGGTCTAGTGATAAGAAGAACTCGGCTCCTCGTAAGCAATCGAGGGCATCGTCTATGTGAGGTAACGGGTAAACATCTTTGCATGTGATCTTGTTCAACCGGCAGTAGTCGACGCAAAGTCTTAGAGCCATCCTTTTTCTTTACTAGAACAACCGGGGAGGCCCATGGGCTGTTAGAGGGCACAATAACGACGCACTTCAGCATGTCGTCAGCTTGTTCTGCGATGATATGATGCTCAGATGCCGACACACGATACGGATGCAGATGTAAAGGAGAGTGAATGCCAGGGTCGAGTTGGTGACATACAGTTGAAGCACGGCCTAAAGTTGGTTGCTGGTGGTCGAAGCTTGTGTGGAAGCACTCGAGGAGGGCGATGATGTCGGCACGCTGCTGGGCCGTAAGGTTGCTGTCGATGCATCGAGAAAGTGCTTCGGTGAACGATGGCTGAGAGGGTAACACGGAGCAATCAACAGCACCAATATGAAGCAGAGTCGAGTGATCAGGAATGCCATATGCACACAAGGGATCAATGTCATCAGCAAGGCCTAGCCACTCTACGTGCAGTAAATTGGAAGGTGAGGGAAACCAATTAGAAACATAGATTGCACTTCATAGATCGTGAATGGTGAGAACGGCGAAAGGAATCGGGGAGCACTTGCAGCGGACAGCAGTTTCAGAAGGCGTAAAAAGAACAGTTGAGCCAGTAGAGATGTCGCAAGAAAGCGGTACTAGCGCGGATGAGAAAGGGGGTATCGGTGTGTCGGCTGCCACAAAATCCTTTGCAGGTGAAGGGGGTGAGTCGACTGCAGTAGAGTCACATAACGGCGAGAACACCTTGGTGGGTAGCACCTTGGACACTTGCTCCTGAACGACACGCTGTATCGATGGCGGCAAAGTAGATGGGGCACCTTCAAAGGTGTAAGGCACAAGGGACAGCTGGCACGCGACCTCTTCGCGTACAAGCTGCTTGATCTCAAGGAGCAAGGCAGAATGGTCTTCTGCAATGACAGCCGGCGTTAAAGCGGAGATCGTTGCACATGACGCACTGGCGCAACAAGTAGCTTCACGCTGTTTCCAGAGCTCGTCATAGCTTTGACAGAGTTGTATTACATCAGCTACCGTTTGTGGGTTCTTGGCGACGAGCATCTGAAATGCGTCGTCAGTCACACCTTTCAAGATGTGTTTGATCTTCTCGGCTTCCGTCATGGCTGTGTTGACATGCCGGCAAAGGTCGACCACATTTTCTATGTAGCTGGTGTAATTTTCACCATTTTTCTGAGCTCGAGCGCGTAAGCACTGTTCGGCACGTAGCTTGCGAAGTGCTGGGCGGCCGAACAGATCCGCAAACACCGTTCTGAAGGCCGACCAGGTGGGAAGGTCCCGCTCGTGATTATGGTACTATAGACTGGCGACGTCGGTTAAATAAAATTGCACGACGGTAAGCTTGTGCACATCGTCAAATTTGTTGTGCTTGCTCACCCGGGCGTATTCGTCAAGCTAATCTTCTACGCCTTTGTCATCGGTACCACTGAAGGAAGGCGGGTCGCGTTGCCGAATGGGGCTGGAACAGACAACGGGCGGAGTAGTTGAAGCCGAGGCGGCAACCTGCTGATCTTCATCCGACATGGTAGAAACTGGAGGCAACGTACGGTTTCGAAGTTCCAGGATTATGGAGTACCCCGCACCTCCACCAGTTAAAAGAAGCCGTTAAGGAGCAGCACTTGTTTATAAAACAAATGAACAGTCACGACAAGTTACGTAGTAATGGCGGAACCAGCCTAAACACTGAGCCAACCAAACGTCGTCTTCTTTTCCACCTGAGTGGTACCCTCTGCCTTTCCGAGTAGCACTCATCTTCTTCACTACAACTGCTATTGGTGGTACCGGAAAGCCTCCGTTCTTCTGTATTATGTGCCATGCATGGTGACCCTACTTCTGGCCACTTGGGATCAGCACGGACTCTGTATAGAGCGAAAGAGCGTTTTTATTGGCCGCGAATGCGTCAGATTACCGAGCAGTATGTCGTCAGCTGCACGAGGTGTCAGCATCACAAGCATCCCCCGAAAGTTCCCACCGGTCAACTCCAGCCTGTGCCACCTGCGTGCTTGCCTTTTGAGCAAGTGGACATTGATCTTCTAGGTCCTTTCCCCCGATCCTCCGCAAGTAACCGCTGGATAGTCGTGTACATCGATTACCTCACTCAGTACTGCGAGACGGCCGCCATCTCCTCTGCGACTGCTGTTGCCGTCTCTATCTTGCTACATTCCATCATTCTCCAGCACGGGCCACCCAAAGTGATAAACAGCAACCGTGGATGCCAGTTCACAGCAAATGTTGTGAAGGAATTGCTACTACGCTTGTGTGATTCTACCTTTCGACATTAAACACCCTACCATCCTCAAACAAACGGACTTACAGAGCGTGCGAACCGGACGCTTACGAACAGGCTTTCAATGTACGTGGCATCCAATCATAAGATCTGGGACGAGATTTTACCGTTTATAACACACGCACGCATTCAACACAGCAAGACACGAAATGACATGCTATAGCCCATTCTTCCTTCTCTACGCGCGCCTACCTCGTTATACTTTGGACACTATCCTCCCTTTGACGACCGCTGATAATCTATTATAGTAGCTGAGACTCTCTGTCACACTGAGGAAGTTCGTCGACTAGCGCGACTTCGCACGCTAGCTTCCCAGACGTCAAAGGCCAGATACGACAGTAAGCACTACCTTGTGAGCTATATCCCTGGTGACTTTTTGTGGCTGTGGACCCCAGTATGGAAGCATGGTAATAATAATAATTGTTGGGGTTTAACGTCCCAAAACCACGATATGATTATGAGCAACGCTGTAGTGGAGGGCTCTGGAAATTTCGACCACCTGGGGTTCAACGTGCACCTAAATCTAAGTACACGGGCCTCAAGCATTTTCGCCTCCATCGAAAATAGAAGCGTGGTCTATGCACAAAGTTCTTGGCACACTATGCTGGCCCATTTGTCATCATCGACCGTTTGAGTGAGGTAAGCTATACGATAGCGTGCCTCACACCCAGCAGCCGACGTTCTCCAAGAACTAAAGTTACGCATGTCGCCCGGCTAAAAGCCATGTACACAACGAAAGGACACCCGACTTGCCCGGCGGGCAAGTCAGGTGTCCTCTCGTCTTACAAAATTTCTCTTGTCTTACAAAATTTCTATAGAAGTTCCTCACAATATCCACTAATTGACAAGCGTGTAGTGTACGTGCACATTCGTCAGCTGCCGATGAGGAGAGTAAGAGCAAGAGAGTTGATAAAACTAGCAACAATGAACAGTGTTTTCCCCAGCCCCCTTATTTAATAGCCGCACTTCATATTTCACTTCATATTTCAAAAAACCTGCTACGTCGTAGATTCAAGACACCATCAAAACATTTGCAGTCGCCTTTTCGCAACTAGTTATCACCTACACTAAAGTGCTAGAGCAAAGCTACAGGCAAAACGTGCGACAGTTTCTCGGAACGAAAGTTTCACAGCCGGAAAAGTTTACACCAGCCTGGCGATGCCTCACCAAGGTGGTCCCTTTGCCATCTAAGCAAAACATGCAACTAGCTAGATTCCAGATCTATCGACAGCTTGAAGTGTGGGAAAGACCACTGCAAATCATTCATTCAATCTTGCTTTGTCATCTGTTAGCTTCATGGCTAGCAATGATGGCAGATATGACTATGTAAGAAAGGCTTTGTCTCAGTTTTGGTCCTCTGAGCAGAACACAATTTCCTCGGACTGCCAAGCTTTCTTTCCACGTATGGGCTCCCTTCATAGCATTGTGGTACTGGTACTCTAAGGTTGCGTAGTACGACCTTTCCTGACACTTTCTGCACAAACCTGCTCAGTTATCTTCAAAAGTCACTCAAAATAATTTTGACAGTGTGATAAGTTGCCTAATTAAAACAGCAAAATTATTTGCACAAATCTACAATTATGGCATTTTCAGAAAAATTATCAAAGTTGGCAGATACAAATCAGAAGCAAAGTATTTTAGAGACATGAGTGAAGACACAACAGTTGCTCTTAAATGACACACAACATTGCCAGTCCATGACAATGCACTTTTTTTTCATAACCTTAAAATTCACAGGCACAGCGATACTTATTGCTGAGGCACACACAGTCAGATTAAAGGGGCCCTACAACACCTTTTCAAGTGATCATCAAATGGCCACACTAAGAGTTTATCACCCCACGCATCTCTTGCCGCAAAAATTTTTCTCATCTACCAAGCATAAGCGAAGTTGCAAGGATTTGTCACAGGCTCTGAGCACCTTTTCTCTTCTTTCGTCCTGTGCTGGAAGGTGCACTTTGGGGGATGAAAAAAGGGCAACGTCAGCCCGCACCATAGCCTTGGACATTTCAGACCACCGGCACAGGGTGGCAGCGGTACCCACACAACACACAAGAAGCACGACTGCCATGCTCAAGTATGGCCCCGCTCTGCGAGTAGCTGGTGTGCATCGGCTTTGTCCTGCGTCAGCTTGACCTGACAGATAGCACATTTTGAAGTGGTTTCAGTTGGCTGAACAACAGGCAGTGTCTGCAAAGGCATCTAACTCGCAAGGCGCGTAGGGGGAGGGGGGCAAGCGTGCTTTGACGAATGTACCAGTTGTTTTGGAAACAACGATAGGCATAGGTAGGTACTGGCGTAGCGAGCTCAGTATGAGACAATTGACTGACTCAGGCACTAAGTATTTAAAATAGCATGGGCACAGTATGCCTGGTGCCGTCTTGCATGAATGTAAGAGAAAATATTAAGCAGATGCCCCTTGACTGAGATCAGATATACTAAGATACTTACTTTTTCGGTGTTTCTGAAGAAAGAAACATGTACACTTTTTAATTTTTTTGCCACTCGAAACAAACAATATAAGCATTATCGAGGATGTTTTCATATCACGAAATCAGCCAATGGCCGTGTCCATCCCTACATCTATGTAGTTTGCCGAGAGGACAGCAAGCAATTTCTAGCCATCTTTGAAACAAAATTGTAAATTCCCAGCTGCATGACGTGCAACAATACTTGGCTCGCATGTTCACAGAAGCCTTGACTACTAAATCAGCAGCGTTTTTGCAGGGCACCTTTAAAGGCAAACACTAGCCTATGCACTAGTCTGGACTACACTTCTATGAACTTTCCAACATTTTCTGCATTGGCTGAGACAGATGAAGCCTCTTATTTAGAAAACCTCTGTTCTACATCTTAGGGTGCATCCTCTTACAACTTGACACATTTCACAGTGGCCATGACAGTATGGTCCTCAGTTGGCGAGTGCAGCAAGTACAGCCACAGCAGAGCCCAGGTACAATATGTAAAATGACAACAGACTGTCCAGGCTAGCCCTATTACTGTTGCACTATGATATAGCTATAAGCTATGTTGCAACTTAAATGTTTCTTGAAAAATACCTGTATCAGAATGTGCAAAGCTGTAAGGTCAGTTGCAGGTATGTGCACTTTTCAATTATGTGTCTAGGATGATGAATACCCAACAAGCCAGGCAAAGCGTCACAGCTTGAGTGTAAAACAGTCTCATTAATTTCAACAAGTGCACAATCTGGCATATCTGCTACAATATGTAATTTAGCATATTCTATCCCAAACACCAATAAGCTATATACAGATTTACTACTCCTAAGCGAAAACGGTAACCCACTAGCCAAAAAGCAAGAATTTTCAAAAGTAACATCAGGCACAACAATTCCACTTAAGCAGAGTACTTGAGGCAAATGGCACAAGGCAATGTGACAATAAGATAGGTCCAACACAATCTGAAAAGTGAACAAAGCATCCAACTCGCATATTCTTTATTGGCTGTGCTTAGCAGCATTTTACATGCCTTAATGCTTCCTTTGCATGTTAGAAAAAAATTTAACCCTATTCTAAGTCACATAGCCTTGTGCCAATGCAAATTCATGGCAGTACGTAACCAAAACAATTTTATACTGTACTGCAGACATGACAGGACAAACAAGAGGAATTGCTGCCAACTGGTTGAACAAAAAGCAGTCTAGCCTTTTTCATTCGGCAGAGTCAGCTGCCACTATGCAGTAAATGCATGGCAATAAAGCATGACACAAGAATGCAGCTAAAAGAAATAAACTTGCTTACTTTTTCCTTAGAAAAGGAACTGCTAATTATAATTTCACATTTGCAGTCCAAGCATGTGCATAAGCAGCAAAGTAGCACTAACATTTCAAGGACACTTTTTTTCACACGACACCCACAAACACTGGTGAACATGTAAGTGCTGTGGTGACAGAGTCAGTCGCACAGGGCACTTGTCTTGAAGAAAGAAGCAAGAGAACTTAAAAGCCAACAAACTAAGTAAAGCACACGTGATGGATCCTTGCTACAGCCAAGCAGAGTAAAAGAGTGGGCCTGTAGTTGGGCATCGTGCGTTAGTGGGGGCCAACAACAGTGGTCTCAACACGGCTGTCGAAAATTCTAGCACGTTAAAACCAATGTAAAGAGAGCCGCATGCTATCGCGTTAGTGAAAATGAAGGCTCACAGAAGCTAGAAAAGCCTTTCACATGCCTGCATTCGGATCTAACATGCAAGAGAGGAAAGTTCCTTGGAGGACCTACAGTCAAACAATATGCACTTTATTTTTGCATGCCGGGGAATTCACAGACTGCTTCCTTAGGGTTCCGGAAACCATTCAGAGCGTCAGAGGATAGGCATAGATCAGTAAGCACAGTCTCCAACTGGATGGTAATACACAACTCTTTCATCACATTCCCCATCTGACATAAAAGAATATAACGTACCATGCCACAAATACCATAACAATTGGTAGATAACCCGTAGGTAATCTGCAGAAAGAACATAAACAAGGCCAATCACTAAACTTCAAAAACGAAGAAAGGAGTTTTTTTTTTCCAAGACTGTGCAGTTGAGGCAGAAGTAAACAAAATTTTAAAATTTCTTTGATTTCCAATTCAACACATGCCCAAGGGAAATGCCTCACTTAGTGCAAATGCTGGAGCGTGTGTAGCCCAAATCAACAGAACTACACATGCAAAACTAATCAAACAAACCCATGCTCAGTTTGCACAATCTGAGACAGCACACGCTGAAACCACTATATTGCTATCTGCAGGCCCTGTTCTGACCCAGAAGACCAGCAAAAGAAAAAGGTAGCACACACAGACAAAGAATGTGCTCTCTCCTCTAAATGCCTCATTACTATGTTGATAAGAATGTTTCATGAAGGCATAGTTCCAAGCTTCCTTGACAGCTATTCTGTGATTTCAGCGTACGGTGTCAAAGGTCATACAAACAAATGTGTCATGTGAACCTACCGGATAGGATAGGAGTACTACTACATATTACTGTGTTAATCCTAGGAGAGCACACAGTGCAGCATGATCAATAAAAAAGAAGGTTTCTCTATAACATATTGCGCTGCGTTCACTTTGGCCTACACAGCTTATACATTCTATGAACATCAAACATAAGTTCTATGCAGATTCGCACAAATACTATGCAGCTTTCTTGTGTGCAACTATGCCTTATGCCACCCCAATGAAGCTAACAAAAAAACAGTGGCTACAAAAACTGCCCAAAGTTTTTGCCATTCTTATAATGTCGACCATATGCTCAACGTACAATGCCACTGCCTTCTCGTAGCATGTGCACATCAAATACGGTTACCCTGAGCCCACAGGCTGCTCAGAAGCTGCGCTTAAGGGGGGACGTGGGGATCGCTTGTAACTTTTTAGTTTCTTGACCTAGGTTGATGAAATTTGGCACACAAACTACAAATCATCTTGAAAAGAAAAATGTGAATTCTCATAAAGATACCTTTACTAGTATTCATTTTATAAAAATTCACAAGTCCCTTGCTCGTGGAAAGCCTGGCACAGCGATGAAACATGTTAGGAGGCTGGAACTACTTTGTATCTTTGCTCACATACTCTATGTACTTAAAGACACTTTCAGATTTTTTTTTTACAGCCCTAATAATTTTATGCTGAACATTACATGCAAATGCCTGTGTCTCAGCTAATTGTGCTATTCAGCAATTATGAAATAAGAAGCTAATGATAGCATAAACAAAAATTCCAAGACTGTGTTGAAGTACAGCACAGCCTATGGATTACAATAAAACAAACAGCATAAAAATCGGTCAAGCCATAGTTGTGCTATGCTTTCCACAGGCGAAGCGGCAGGCACAAAACACTCTTTTGGGAAAACGGACAACAAAGTTTTGGTTGCAGTTGACACTATGCTAAAGTGTGCCAGGACAGTAATATAATAAATGGTGTCCTTGCTAAAAGGCAATATTTTGAGCCTCTACTTCTTAATTTGGCCTGATTTGGGAAGTTTACTGCCCTCTATCATTTACCGCAGATGCTTTTGTGCAGCCCTCTGGAACGCAAGTGTACCATGGCTGCATGTAAACACTGGGCATGTTGGACTGTATCGCTACTTTTGCGGCCGCGGAACATGTCGTCAAGCGGCCTAAATAGTGGTGTATTAGTTTGACGAAGCTTTGCGATTACCCCTGTCACCTATAAACGCCTAAAGATTCATTTTCTTGCACAATAAACCGCACCCGCACCGCAGAACCGACACCATCTCGGCAGTCCGAAGCTGACGGCAACTGCGCACCGAACTATACCGCAGACGCATTTTCTCACAATTTTATTAGGCAGTTTTAGAATAGCGTACGCAAAGCTTTGCATTGGCTTTTTGCGCAACTGCGCATGCGTCGTACTCTAACCGCTTGCGGGCTCCCGTTAAGCGTGTATCCACACGACGGACTTATCCGCGGACATCTCGTCCGCGGACGATCGTTCCGCCGCCCGTCCGGCTGGAAAGCACATCCAGACGACGGACGAAGCGATTAGACGGACGCGCCGCAGCAAAAAAACATGGCGGCACTGTCTGAAGCGAGAGCTGCCCGCTTCGAATCTTTAAGCTCTTCGCCGCGCATTGCACGGCCTGTTAGTCTTAAACTGACGATTGTGTCGGCTTTAGGTTTGTGTCCTCAAGCTTCGCCGGCAACGTATTCATGACAATTTGGTACTGTTTCCGAGCGCCGTACTCGTTTTCTGAGAGCTGTAGGCTTAGCGAGTGCCTCTATTAACAGAACATGAGCTCGGTGATCTGCGGTAGCGCGAGTGCTACCAAATCCCAGAGGTCATAATGTGTGAATGCTTGCTTGTTCCTTTTTTCTCTAGATGGCGCGAGCAGTCTGAAAGTCGAAAACGCATTCATCGCTAGCAAAATTATTGAAGGTTTTTATGTTTCCGTCTACGGCGCAGAGTTTCTTTTAAGTTGAAGATGGAGTTCCATACGAGAAAAAGAAAAAGCAGCGCTTGTTGCCAGACCGATAATGGCACCTTCGGCTAAATCTGTTGTGTTATTCCGCGCGAATCCGAATGCGAAAAAGAGCTTGGCATTTTCCGTCCGCGACGTCCGCGGACGCGCCACGGATGGCACAAATCCATGACGCGGGGTCACGTGATGCGCCGTCCGCCGCGGAAAAGACGGATTCGGTCCGTCGTGTGGATACACCCTAAGTGACGGAAATAACGGGCCGCAAACGCTAACTTAGCGTACGCTGTTCGAAAACTGCCTATTATCTTTTCTAAGTGAAACGAGAACGCTCTTCCGCAAGTGTGGACATTAGACGCCCGTTTTATTGAAACAGGACCAGGAACGCGCGCGCACAATGCTCGGGTCTCAGCGGAGCGGCGCGAGAGCAAGCGTCGGCAGATCGTCTCCGAAGTAAAGCCGGTAAAGCGGCACGTACTCGCGCGTCATCTGATAAGTAGTAAGCGTTTTAATGATAAAGCGCTATGGTTTACATCGCTGTCGCTTTATTACCGTCCTGGCAAGGGATGACACGACATGCCGACAACCCAGTCGGTCCGCCCGAATCTAATCACTGGCTCGCCCGATCTATGCGATACCATCCCCCGTTTTCCTCCGTCCGAAACTAAAGAGGCTTGCACTTTGCCTCCCGTACACGCGTCACCTTTCAAAGCAGCAATTCACGTGCTTACGGTACGGCCGAGCAGTGATCAAGCAGCGAGCACTCCACTCGTAAACACAGCGGCCATCGCCGTGGCAACAATCAATAGAAAAGTGCCTCTCAACGGTGACGCGTGCTCCGCCAATAGGAGCGCCGCGTACATTGCAAGGTTCGTGAGAACGCCCTCCGATTTTTTTGTTTGCGCTTTTTCTATGCGGTGATCGTATACGAGAAGGGCGGGAACGGAAAGGCGGAACTATAGTGAACTAGAAGCAACTATAGTCGGATACAACTTTAGAAGGCAGCGGCATTTCCTCCTCAAAGGTGGATGAACACAAGTCTGCACCAATGGGCGCACTCGGGACTGACGTCATGAGCGGGACGGCCGGTGGCTCCGCCTTTGGAGAACGTCGGCGCGTGCATGAGCGGGACTATTTCTTTAGTCGCGGAGGCGATCGGCTGCCGCGCTTCGGTCGTCTGGGCGGGGCCTCTCCTGCCTTCTGAAGTTGTATCGGACTATAAAAGAGATGTAGTGGCATGACCGGAGGGGCGCGCCTGGTTCCCCGGCATCCCTTTACGCTCTGGACGGCCGCTAGGGCTGGTGGGGGTGCTGCTGCTCCTTTTCATAGAGAACGTTGGGATTTGCAAGGGGCTGAGACAGGGATGTCTTTTGTCCCCGCTGTTATTCATGTTGTACATGGTGAGTATGGAAAAATCGCTAGAAGGTAGCCACACACAAACAATCTGTCACACAAACAGGGCGGCGTCATGTTCGAGCAGAAGCGTCCAGGTTTATTTTATGCGGACGATATCGTCTTATTTGCCGACAGTCGATATGATACACAGCGGCTGGCGGATATATTTGGACTAGGATTTAGTGTAACGAAGTGTGGATTGATGGTATTCTATGATCCCTGTGATCAGACAGTGTCAATACAAGGCCAAGAAATACCGAGTGTAAGCGAATACAAGTACCTTGGAGTATGGGTAAATGAGAGTGATAGATACATGGAGGTACAGGAAAAAGCCTCGGCAGCAAAAGGAAAGAGGAATGCTGCAATAATGAAGCACAGAGCGTTGTGGGGATACAATAGGTACGAGGTGCTTTGAGGCCTGTGGAAAGGTGTAATGGTTCCGGGGCTTACTTTTGGGAACTCAGTGGTGTGCATGAGGGCAGAGGTGCAATCGGGAATGGATGTAAATCAAAGGACTGTGAGACGCCTCGCGTTGGGTGCTCACGGAAAGACGACAAATGAGGCTGTAAAGGGCGATATGGGATGGGCAGGATTTGAGGCGAGGGAAGCTTAGAGCAAAATAAGGTTCGAAGAAAGGCTAAGAAATATGAAGGAGAGTAGATGGCAAGATGGGCAGAGAAGGTGTTCCGTTATTTTTATAGGAAGAGTGTGGACACACAGTGGAGAAAAAGAACTAGGAGGCTCACTAGTAAATATACGGCTGGTAGTGTAAGCAATATGTCAACAAAGAGCGTTAAACGAAAAGTCAGGGAGGCGGAGAGGATTTACTGGACGGCAGCTATGGAGAAAAAAACCGGCCTTGAGAAACTACCGAAAGGGCAAAAATGAAATAAGGAGGGAGGCATTTTACGATAATTGAAGGGGAAGCGCTTTACTGTTTGAAGCGAGATCGGGTGGCCTTAGAACACGTAGTTATAAAGCGAGATTCAGTAAAGAAGAACAATGCACGTGCTGCGGGGAAGATAAGGAAATGGCGGAGCATGTCCTGATTGGGAGATATCCACCCAGGTGTACGTTTGGGCAAGAGCCTACATGAAGCCTTGTGTTTTAGGGACAACAATGGAAAGCTGAACACACCTGCGATTGAAATAAGTAAGAGACGGTTAGAGTATTGGTGGCAGAAAATTAGAGAGAAAGGACAAAAATAAATATTGGGAAAAAAATAAGGGCAGTCTGCCGTAAAGGGCAGAGAACTGGGCTGAGAATTTACGTTTTTTTTTCCTGTAGTAAGATAGATTTTATCGAAGTAGAGGCATTAGGCCAACATAAAAAAAAAGAAAAAGGAAAAAGAATTTTTTTTTGTCGTGCCTGGTGGCACACTTGTCACCGCCTCGTTATAAAGGGGACGCTCATAGCATCCATCCATCCATCCATAGTGTGTGTGGCGGTGGTATGGTGCGGGCGGCTGGGCCCACTGACCTCCATTAAGAAGGCTGGATGGCGCATCCCTGCTCTGCGAGGCGGGCGCTTGTGAAGCCACCGGAAGATCCTGTTTGTCCCGGAAGCTGCCATCTTTTGTCCGTCTTAGTCACGCAATTAAATATTCTCGGGTGGCAGCTGTTGTTACGATCGTTTTTTTTTTTCAAACTCTGCGATTACGCCTCACTTTAGACGCCGACGAACGCTACACGAAATATGACAGACGCCGTGCCGACACCGTCCGAACACGGCGGAGTGCTGCAACGTACACAATGCGTAAAAAGTAATGCAACTTTGAGGTACTTACGTGTGAAATGTCTTCCCTG
This sequence comes from Rhipicephalus sanguineus, assembly GCF_013339695.2. Taxonomy (NCBI): domain Eukaryota; kingdom Metazoa; phylum Arthropoda; class Arachnida; order Ixodida; family Ixodidae; genus Rhipicephalus; species Rhipicephalus sanguineus. The sequence continues at coordinate 31,209,870 of NC_051176.1, forward strand.
ATGAATTTTCCGGTCGATTCGTACAGTTTACTGCCCTACAGGCAGGCATTTCTTTAAAAAAGAAGAGAAAAGCTCTCGCGCCTGCAGCGATTGACTGGTGATGGCGGTGGCTTCCGGTGGCTTCACGCCCGCGTGCTCGATGCGCCAGCCAGCTCCTCCTAGTGGAGATCAGTGGCTGGGCCCAACGTGCTAGTTTGGTTGGGCTTGCGTGTCGCGAGTGTTGGGAGCACCCGTTGCGCTTTAGTGCCTTCTCGTGTAAATTGTGTGCCCTGAGCTTGTTCGCCGCGTGCAGCCCGCGGCATGGCGAAGAGGCGGACAGACTCGCACTGCTTCGCTCCGGGCTGCCGCACGGGCTACCTGAATGGGCCAAAAGCATCGCTGTTCGCCGCACTGAAGGACGACGACCTCCGCAAGAAGTGGGAACGGAACTTTCACAGGAAAGATAAAGCTTTCAGCATTTCTTCGGCTGTAAGTGAGCACCACTTTGAACCGCACTTCGTTCTGCGCGACTATGTGCATGTCATGAACAGCAACGAAGTGCGGATACTGAGAAGGAAGCCGTCTCTTGCTCCAGACGCCGTGCCAACACTGCTTCCAGGCTGCCCATCGTATCTTTCCACCGCAACAATGCGACAAAGACCAGAAAGGAAGAGGAAAGCCCTGCCGTCAACTGAATCGTAGCAGAAGAAAGCGTGCTAACAAAGCAGGCGCTGATCCTGCAGCAACGAGGACGATGGTGGAGCACCAGTGGATGAAGATTCGCCTGCAGCCCTCTTGAAGTGTCTATGTGAAGGTCTCGGCTATAGGTACCTCATGACGTCTAGGTTAAGTCAAGACCCTGTCGAGCGCATTTTTTGGAATTGTATGCCAGTCTTCTGGCTGCAACACCCATCCTACACCCCAGCAGTTTATCATCACAATTAACTGCCTGACTTTCAGCAACCTAGCACACTCAGTAGCTAGAGGAAATTGCGAGGCAGGAGTTCTCGGTGCTCTTCTGCCTGCAGACGCTGGTCTCCAAGCTAGCCCAAGTGCTAAGCAACACCTTGTTGACAAACTGCTTGATTCGGGAGATTCGGGAGTGCACATTGCCGGGTATGTTGCCCGAAAGTGCATCTTGAAGTCAGAGTGTGAGGCATGCCTTTCGTCTCTTGATGACTAAAGAGGCTGCAGAATGCTTGAACCTGGCTACCTTCACACGCATGCGAGACAATGGTGGCCTTCTCTACCCGTCAAGTTTGCTGGATACGTTTCTCGTAAATTTGGAAAATGCTTTTACTGAATGTTTTAGTCTTTTGGAATTGCATTCTGACAGTGTACTCGATGTTTTAAGTCACTTTAAGCAAAAGAAGAAAATTGAACTTGGATGTCCAGAACATTCTGAGCAACTCGCAGCTGAAGTCACAGCATTTTATGTCACGACACGCCTCCACTTTTTCACAAAAAGCCTAAACCAGCGTAGCATCAAAAAGCGTGAAAGTGCAAAATATCTTAAACTGAGCAGGTGCTAGACATTATTCGCTGCACCTTAAATAAATAAGATTTCCGACTTGCCTTTTTGTCTTTGAATTCTTGAGCAAGCATGCCTGCCATGTGTAGAAGGCTGCACTTAACCTGAATCACATATTAAATAACTGCCCGATCAAGAATTTATCTAGAGAGTGAAGACGGGCAAGAGTGGGTCTTCGCTGGCAGTGGAAGGGTGGGAACCCCCAAACTAGGATGTCCGCATCGCAAAAAGGGCGCAGGTGCTAATTTTGCAAAATCCGGGCCCTCAAAAAGTCATTTTACGTAACACAAAGTTTGAGTGTTATTGATTTACCCGCATATTCACTACCACAAATGTGCAAATAATGAATAATTGCATGTGTAAGACTGGTGTGTGTAGATAGCAGCACCGATAATATCGATATCTGCAATTATTGCGTGAGGAAAATCTGCGGCAACCGTAGGCTGGCGCGCCATAGTAGTATGAAAAGTTGCAGTGGCGCCATCTCACGGCATCCATGCGAAAACGGGCCGCCTGTGCGAAGCTGTTCGTGCCACTAAATCTCTTCTAGTTCCCTATAGGCGGAACTTTGAGTTTTGAAATGACGCCAAGATGGCAGTGCTCGATGGCAGGAAAGACTAAAGGGGCTTTAGGAAAGACGAGATACGTCGTCGTGAATTGCGTCGTTTTAGCGCGATTTTAGTCTTCTTTTTCACCCCGACCTCACTTAAAAATTATTTTTTTCGGGCACTTGGAGTGTGTTTTTAGCGTAATCGTTTAGACACTGCATAAATAAGAGAGCACAGATGCCACGAAAATTGATTTTTTTTTGGTCCCCGTGTCCCTTTAAGCGTGTACTGGCCAGCAAGCTGGACTACACAAAGCCATGAGGCGGAAGGAGAGAAAAATTTAGCGTATAGAAATGATCGCTTGTTTATCTTTGCAAGGTAAAGCTCCACTACACAGGTGACCAAACTACAGGCCCTCTGATCCCTAATCATGCTCAGAAAGGAAAAATGTATATGCCCACATCAGATTATATATGAGCCTCTTGTATATGCAATGAATATGCATATGAAGGTTCCAGGCATAAGCACATCTCTCTTTGTAAGCTTTCATAAGGTGCAAAAATACGAGATTAATTTGGCCTGATGTCTACAGAGGCCAAAGAGAGAAAGCGTACAGATATACGAAGATACCCAGTTTCTCTAGAGAACATCAGGTAGAAGACAGCAAAGTATACATTCAAACTGACATTAGCTACATTTGAGTAAGATTGTTAGAGTACACAGATGGCACTGAACGAAAAGCCAGGCTTAAGGTTTGTTGCTCCGGCTACTGTTAGAACCATTAATAATGAGAAAAAAATGGTGCATGAGGGCCCAGGGGTAAGCGTTAACGCATCCCGAAGGCAGTGCTTCACATCTTTTTATGTATTCCTCCCTCGGCAGCGAACTGCAAAAACCACACAGGCTTGTCTGCAATTTTGAATGCTCAGGTAACCTTCACACACAGCAGATAAGCTCACGAAGAACATGCTCAAAAAGTACTGAATGCTTAGCTTCATACACAAGGATACGCTGATGCTCGAGTGCTGTATTTACTTGCTTCCAACACATCCTCCTTCCAACAAAAAATAAAATTGTGCTGTTTTTCATTTCAAAGCCAATACCTGGCTATGAGAAACACCACAGTTGGGACAACTCCACACTAATTCTCACCACTTGGGGTTCACATGCATATTACAATCGATTAGAAAAAAGTTGCCCCTGCCGTGCTCGGTCATCCTATATACAGTAAAACCTTGTTGACATGTTCCTGTAATGTTTTACCGTTTGTTATGTTTTCCTGATTCTTACACTCGGAAATGTCAGCCCCATTTAATTACCATTGAGTGATCTGTATTGGCTCCCTATTTTTTACGTTTCTCTTCCGGCTGTTACATTCAAAAACTGTGGTGCCACCCATCTTGACTGCTACATGTTGCCATCTTGGCAAAACACAGCAAAATTACCTGTTGCGTCTTACTGGCACTTGACCAGGAAGGTTGGGAGCCTACACATGTAAGTCTTCCATGTAGGTTTCATAAAGGAGTGCGTACGCATGTGTGCCATCGCGGCCATGTCACCGCTAACCTTTGCCATATACAGTAAAAGCTCATTAATTCCGATTTCGTGGGACCGGAAAAAATGTCCAAATTAACCAAATGCCAAATTATCGAAAGTATCAAGAAAACAATAAACAAGTTTCCATTACATCAATGCATTTTCATTTTCTTGATGAATAGTACTTATTTTGCATAAAAGCAGTGTAAAAGTCGCAATTTCCGACATTCTCGACTTCGTTCACAATGTGACCGTGGCTTAAGACCCCCGTTGCCAAAATGTCATCCCTTATTATGTACCACCACCAACAAACACCACCACACGCACGTGATTATAGTAATTTTATAGCAGAGCAGTTAAGCTTTTCGTTATGCCATGTGGTGTCACTAGAAAACTATTATCATCATGATCGGCCTCTACCATCTGCTGATTATGCCGATGAAAACTAAGTTAATTAATTAACTCAATGTAATTAAAACTATGCTAATGAGACCAATTAATGGTTATGTTAATTAATACAATGACAATTAAGACCAAGCTGACACGGTCTTCACTCCAAAGCAGAGTGAGCAGACTGAGTTGACGTTGAGCCACGTAAAAAGCTAGAAGAAGCCAAGTGATCACAAGCTCCGTTGATGGCTCCAGCCCTGCACCACTAGTGCAAGCTGAGCACATTTTTTTTCACCGGAAAAATGAGCGGCAACTGATCGTTCATCCATTACAATGTAGCGAGTGAGTTTTATGCCAGCATGCCGACCGCAGCTGAAGCTCTTCACCTTGAACAGCTTCCATCATGTTTAAGTTCTGTGACATTGCGCGCGCATGCCCGAAGTCAGAAAGATGCTACTGAGTGACATATCCGCGGCGGACGAAACCATGGTCACTAAAGACACGATCATAGCATCCACACAGTTCTGAAAACCCGTGCGTGGCCTACGTCCAGAGCCAAAACAAAACTGCTGAGTACCGCATCTGCTGCTGAATAAACCTGGCTCACTAATGCACAATCATGAATGGCATCTACACACTACTGAAGGCACGCAGCAAAACAAAACTACTGGTTGTAGCAGCTTTGACCCCAGTCACTATCTATGTGATCAGAGATAACGCCCATGCAAATGGTGTGCGCTAAGTAAAATCGAAAAAAAAAAACAGTTCTGGTGCAACCGCTGAAGCCTTGGTAGCAATAAACGCGATTGTAGTAAGACTGCGGATGGTGAAAACGCCTTTCTGAAGGCCCGCAGCCGTTTTGGTTGTTTGCAAATGCCATTTTCACTCCTTTGTGTCGCACATTTGCAGCTCTTCGTGCTTGGCGTGCTCTGAGGATCGTCCTAATTAACCGAGTTGCAGCCAAACATGACCTAATTAATGGGTTTAATGCCATTAAGCAATACATATGCTTGCCGGCACCAGAGAATGTGTTGGAGCTATCCGATTTTCCGAATTAACAGGGGTCGAATTAATGAGCTTTTACTCTACTTCCTATCATCTCCTTTTGCTTACAGATTTGTGCACAAAAAAAGAACTGAGTGATGCTACTGGCTTAGGCTGCTTTGGAGCAGCTTTCGGAGCAGGCGTTGCTAGACACAATTTTAAGACACGTACTGCATTCATGACAGATGACCGATAAGAGCACAATGTGCTGCACGCTATTCAAGCATAATAAAATTATAAAAGAACACAGAATTATAAACATCACCCATGGCTAACCTGACTCTGTTTAGTGGACAAAGCCAATGATGAAATATAGAGCCATAGCACTTTATTAAAATATGATTGAAGATGACATGACTATCACAGATGAGCTTTTACATACTTGCACATAAAACATCACAGAAACCTCTGTGATGGCACCTCTGTTACAGAAGAGGTGTTTCATCAATAGCAATAAAAGAAAACACATCTGGCTTGTTGAGCTCGTCAATTGAGCGCAAACGGACAAGACACAAGAAGACAAGACGACTACACGAGCGCTCACTACCAACTGGTTTCATTCGGAAAAAACATGAGAATATAAAGCACAGTACACCACAGGCGTGCCTGCGCACACATCAAGTGAAAAAAAAAAAAAGATGACAAAAGCTTATCTTAAATTCTGCTCAATCAACTGAAACTCACACCCCGCAAGCATACCGATGTTTGGCTAACACAATCTGTGCCTTTCTTTTTTATGTAAAATGCCTCCTGAAGCTCGCGTGCCACGGCGTCTCTGCTGCGGCCCAGTACCTTCTGTTCACAGAACAGAGGCACACAGTCGCACTCCGCGCAGTGCGGCGATCATTTGTGAGTGAAAGCTCATGCTCAGTCGTTGACACACCGGCTCATTTGTCCGATATAGGACTTCCCGCAGCTCAATGGCAACTCATACATGACCGACTCCGCACAATCCCTGTAGGGCCAGGTGTGCTTTTTTCCACAAGACGCTTTCTTTTTTACCTCGCCAGCTATGCGCGCACAAAGCTTTGACAGCTTGTTCAGCACTGATATGACGATAGGCACATTGTGCCTAGTCACCACTCTCTTGAGGTTGTGCGTCACATTGCAGATGTACGGCAGTACCGCAGGCCTTATGGCGCTCTGCTCCTCCCCTTTCTTTTAATTTTCTCGAGCAGTGACTCCACAGTGGCCACCAGAACAGTTTCAGGATATCCTGAAGACCGCAGCCGTTCCACTTGTTGCCCGAAACTGGTTGAGGCAGCGTGTTCGCAAGACTTCTGGAGCGCAGATTCTAAAACAAGTGAGGCAATCGCTCGCTTAACGGTCTTGGAATGGGCCAAATTGAACGGCAGCAAAGGTTTGCGGGAGCGTGGGTTATAGGCCCAGCAAACACGGGAATGCGACAGGTTAAGCTTTACATCTACAAATTGCAGAAAAGCTCATGAGTAAATGTCAGGCCATGCCCCAGCCAATGGAAAGTGTCTAACGCCTCGCGCAAAACACTAAAATCGCTAAAATCACTAAAATCGGTAAAATCCTGCTTTTTAAGAACAACTAAAAAGTCATCGACGTATCTGCACATAAGCACACCCAATTTTTCGGACAATTTAGCGGTCCCTAGGAAGTCCGAAAAATCCCGATTTCCCGGACTTCCTGGGGACAGCGATATCGTCCAAAAAATACGGCGCTGACTGTATCAAAACAACGATGTTAGGCCCAGTGTGTCTTGGCTTGGCTCGGATTGCGTCGTACGCAGTTGCATCGCGATGTCGCTTTCAATGGAGGAACCTCAAGTAGTTAGTTTCGTTTCTGAAAGTCGGAGCACACTCTTGGGCGCAGGGTGGACGCAGACTCGCCAAATTTTGAGAAAATGTAGCAAGATGTAGCAGCCAGGGCACTTGGGTGCAATTTGGCGCAATTGGTGCAGTGGTAGCATCACTGAAATTGCTCCCTCTCACAATAAGTCCAGTATGACAAATGCTCTTGCTATGCGTGTTTTATTGTGGCCCCCTCAAAAATGCAGTGATGCTACCGAGGACTTCTGATTTGGAGCAATTTTTGGAGCAACAAAATGTCCGTTTTGGAGCACTTTGGAGCAGCAAAATTTTCATCTTAGAGCACTCTGGAGCAGATAATTTTGCATCTGGGAGCACTCTGGAGCAGCGAATTTTACATCCTAGAGTGCACTACAGAAGCATATTGCAATAACATTCAAGCACCGGAATATGACTATGGGGCTCTTATGAAGGCTAGAAATATTTCGATTCATTGCAAATCTCATGGAAAAAATCATCTCAGGAGAACTTCATATTTCACTCGCAAAAAAAAAAAGGCTCATGCAGTTGAGTGTTCTGGATTAACCTCTTCGGTGATTATTTTCGATACTAGCAAATAAACAGAATACCGGATCAATAAAATTGCACTTTATGAAATACTCTAAATACATCTATGTGGTTATCAGCAGGCATTGTAGACAAACGCCGTGATGTACAGCAGTGTCAATGCCAAAGAGCCAAACTATCCCTAATGCATTCCCCTAAGAAAACTCCAAGGCGAAAGCCAGGTTCTTTTTCTTCTCGATCGACGGGTTGATCCTCCCCCTCCTTGTCTGCAAGCTATATGCACATCACCTGGTTTTGCGCTAGCTCCATGATCGGTGCACCGATCACGGAAGCAGTGTAAAGCGACGATGTCATGTGATGGCGTCATCACGTGACATCACGATATATGACGCCATGATGACGTCACAAGTTTTGACGACCTATGACGTGATGATGACGCCATCACATGATGATTATTTTTTGCATCAATCGACTGACCCCGCCGACGGTCAATTTTCGTGTTTGTTAAAGCATCTGAGGCTTTCGCATTAATATTGCGTATTGAACGTTAACAACCTGGTCTTACATACCAAACTGTCCTCCACCATGTCACCTCTTTGCCATGCGCGAAACAGCTTTGCTTATCATCCACTTCACAGAGTGAAATGGCTCCTCAACTTTTTTAAAATGTTTATTGTGATAACAATTATATGGACACTCTCCGCGGGTTTTTGCCGTCGCCATTGCCGTAATGTTCTGTATAAAGACCAAATTATTAACATCACCACACGCATTCTAGTCACGGGTAAAATCTCGCGAGCGCTGGCGACGAACGCGGCTGAACCGGAGATTAAACTAGCCGGCCGTCTGTCTCCGTCGCACGGACAGCGCATGAGATAACATCTTCCCGCGTGCGCGCCTGCCGTCGATTGCTCATCAAACAGAGAGGAAACGCCCCACCGGTCTTTCGTAAGGAGCATGAAAGGACGCCATGGGAGCGGAAGGGGGGGGGGAGGGGACCGCATCGTTCGAAGGGCGCAGTCGCTTGCGCGCGCGCTATCTCGAGGCATCAGGAGACGGCTCGTAAACTTGCTGTGCTCTCAACGCTTACTTCGTGTTTAGAGAACTTAGAGCAAGAAAACGCTTCGGTTCCTGGAGCGGCCATATTCCCTTAAACCAGTGTTTTGGTGAGTTACGCGAGATCGGATCCAAAAGAGTTAGCTGATAGCCTTACTTCGTTCAACAATACAATTTGTTGGTATCGCATTCATTGCTTCGCCCTTAAGCGAAACTGAGTTTTTTTAACTGTCAGCTATTCACCCACGAAAGCGAAGGGGCGGACGTGTAACATGGGGTAGCCGCTTCACTGTGGGCTGTCAGCGACGGGCCCGCTACTGACAGCTGCGCATTTGCGGCTGCTCCGACCAGCAGATATGCTTTTATTAATGATATGACATTTTTAAAAAGCAAGCAAAAAATTCAAATTGGAACCCTAGCACGTGAGCTCGAAAGGGCAGGGCCTTTTAGGGGGTATTTACCGCACAGTGATTACAAACTCGGACCACTCGGACGTGCTGGTATAAGCAATTACGAAAAAGCTCTTCCGAATGAAGATCCATGGATAAAGTATATCTGAGGAAAAGTGCATGTGAACGCGTTTCCACCGTTCGCGTGCTCTTCCATAGACGCGAACCAAGGAAAATTCGATATTGTCCCATATATCTACTGCTAGCGATCCCAGATTTCATTCCGCGATGTCCGGAAACAGAAGTGACAGACATTTTAGCAGCACACATGTAGTTATTACTGAACATTTCTTTCCTTACGTGCCGTGCGACGCTTGAAACGAGCTATCAGCAGCGTTTCTAGAACATACGACGTCCGCCGATGAATCGCCGTCGCACTTTCTCGCTACCGAGAGGCCTAGACGTCACGAGCCTCTGCGGAGAGCGCGTTTTGCTGTCGAGCCGACTTGCAGAACAGAAGCTGCGTCGGCACCGTGCTTGGCATTGTGGCTTATTCGGGACGCACGCCCGAGCGCTATTTATTCAGCGGAATAATTCTTGGTCCATGGTTGCGACTTTGGCAGCCCCAAGATCAAGCTGCACATGTTATGACGCGCCGGCCGTGCGATTGCCGGTGATAGACGCCCCCAAACCCGAGACTTTGGCGCAGTTTGGCGCAATTTTCGTCGATATTATCAGGATGGCGCAGTAAATACAATTTGGCGCACTTTGGCGCAGTTGGCGCAGGAGTGGAATCACTGAAAATGTAACAACGGAGTTCTGTACCTCCAACCTGTCCACAATGAGCATTTATTACACGTGTTCTATTAAACTAAATGAAACTCTGCAACTGCCATGTGCAAGCAAGTACATGAGCAGATAGAGGGAGGACAGTGACCTGGGAAAGCTGAAGGGTTCTCCCAAAGCCAGAAAGTTTCAGAACCCTTGGTAAAGTACACTACAGCTGAAAAATTAAGAAGCCTACACTTTTCATGGGTGACACACCAAATGAAGTATGTATCATGGCATTAGAATGTTATTGTTCATTTATCCTTAACACTGCACCATATGACATGCAATGATGGGTCATAAAAATCGTCAACGAAAAATGCTTTATTCATATTGAAGTTATTAATGTTTATGTAAGAAGAAATTGCAGAAAGTCAGGTTTTGATAACTGAGTTTAACGACACCGTAAAAGTGTTTTCACCGTACAACCGAAAACTGTCATTTAGACAAAGCAAGATATGAACTATTCTTTCAGTAAAAGATTTTTAAATGCCTATACTTAGAAAATATCTATAGGTGGTAACCATATATTAAAGGAGCCACATTTTTCTTTTGTTCTCACCATAAAACTTGGGTGTGCGTTACAATCTAGTACAACATACTATTACCATCGAGCAAATACAGCAACTATAGCACAAACCTTAAAATGGCCTAAGAAATTTTTAAAGGAAGCCATTCAGTATTCTTTCCTTGAAACGCCCTACAAAAGAGTTGTACCATCAAATTATAGTGAGCAGTCCAGTGCTGCCCTTTCCTCTCGCTCCTGCTCCTAGCATCAAAGAATACAGTCGAATCCACTTATATAGTGGTAAGGACTTAAACAATGTATCAAACACTATAACAATAAGCAGCTGCTGCACCATGAATTTTTTAATGTATTCTATGGGGAAATAAACCCCTCACTACATGGTTCCCGTGCTGCGTTATCGGTTACAACTATATTATGTAGATGCGAGTGTCTCGTGGAAAAGAAAAGGGATGCTCAAAACGCTGGAAAAGAAAGAAGAAAGTAACCAAACACACAAGCAAAGCGTGTTATGGAATACAGTCAGCTTTCCAGCATTCCCCGCATTCCCAAACTCACATGTACAATGTATACTATGGTGAAATAAATCCCTTACTACATGGTTCCCGTGCTGCATTATCGGTTACAACTATATATGTAGATGCCGAGTGTCTCGTGGAAAAAAAAAGGAATGCTCAAAACGCTGGAAAAGAAAGAAGAAAGTAACCAAACACACAAGCAAAGCGTGTTTATGGAATACAGTCAGCTTTCCAGCATTCCCCGCATTCCCAAACTCACATGTACAATGTATACTATGGTGAAATAAATCCCTTACTACATGGTTCCCGTGCTGCATTATCGGTTACAACTATATATGTAGATGCCGAGTGTCTCGTGGAAAAAAAAGGAATGCTCAAAACGCTGGAAAAGAAAGAAGAAAGTAACCAAACACACAAGCAAAGCGTGTTTATGGAATACAGTCAGCTTTCCAGCATTCCCCGCATTCCCAAACTCACATGTACAATGTATACTATGGTGAAATAAATCCCTTACTACATGGTTCCCGTGCTGCATTATCGGTTACAACTATATTATGTAGATGCCGAGTGTCTCGTGGAAAAAAAAAGGAATGCTCAAAACGCTGGAAAAGAAAGAAGAAAGTAACCAAACACACAAGCAAAGCGTGTTTATGGAATACAGTCAGCTTTCCAGCATTCCCCGCATTCCCAAACTCACATGTACAATGTATACTATGGTGAAATAAATCCCTTACTACATGGTTCCCGTGCTGCATTATCGGTTACAACTATATATGTAGATGCCGAGTGTCTCGTGGAAAAAAAAAGGAATGCTCAAAACGCTGGAAAAGAAAGAAGAAAGTAACCAAACACACAAGCAAAGCGTGTTTATGGAATACAGTCAGCTTTCCAGCATTCCCCGCATTCCCAAACTCACATGTACAATGTATACTATGGTGAAATAAATCCCTTACTACATGGTTCCCGTGCTGCATTATCGGTTACAACTATATATGTAGATGCCGAGTGTCTCGTGGAAAAAAAAGGAATGCTCAAAACGCTGGAAAAGAAAGAAGAAAGTAACCAAACACACAAGCAAAGCGTGTTTATGGAATACAGTCAGCTTTCCAGCATTCCCCGCATTCCCAAACTCACATGTACAATGTATACTATGGTGAAATAAATCCCTTACTACATGGTTCCCGTGCTGCATTATCGGTTACAACTATATATGTAGATGCCGAGTGTCTCGTGGAAAAATAAAGGAATGCTCAAAACGCTGGAAAAGAAAGAAGAAAGTAACCAAACACACAAGCAAAGCGTGTTTATGGAATACAGTCAGCTTTCCAGCATTCCCCGCATTCCCAAACTCACATGTGCAATGTATACTATGGTGAAATAAATCCCTTACTACATGGTTCCCGTGCTGCATTATCGGTTACAACTATATATGTAGATGCCGAGTGTCTCGTGGAAAAATAAAGGAATGCTCAAAACGCTGGAAAAGAAAGAAGAAAGTAACCAAACACACAAGCAAGCGTGTTTATGGAATACAGTCAGCTTTCCAGCATTCCCCGCATTCCCAAACTCACATGTGCAATGTATACTATGGTGAAATAAATCCCTTACTACATGGTTCCCGTGCTGCATTATCAGTTACAACTATATACAGTCGAACCCGTTTATAACGAATTCGAAAGTGTCGCGAAAAGTGGTCATTATATCAGTAGTTCGTTGTATATGGACTCGCCCTTAAAAACGTGCGCTTAGCGGCCAAGAGGTTTCTTTTTTCTTTGCACTTTTATTAAAGTGCTAACAACCCCCTCAGTGACAAGCTAAACCTTTTCGCGTCGTGAAGCGACGCCCGCTGCGTGCTCACGAGTGAATTAAACGCCTTTGCAATGAGCTGACACCGTTTCACCGAAGCGCAGTACCGCGACGTGGAGCCGATCATCCCTGGCTAGTTGCGTGCAGCGCGTCGCCTACTCGGCTTGCGGAGTCACTGCCGGGCCGCTTGCTGTATGCCGTATGCGCGCGTTTGTATGTTCTTCGTGCTTGCTTCACTCCGAACCGTGCACGGGTGCGGCGACCAGCCTCTTCGTTCAACTCGGCGAAAAGCATTTTGCAAGCAACGTGCACTCTACGTCTCTGCGATGATCTCGCGGCCCTGCAAGACGATGCGCGGTGCACTTGAGCTGCCCCCTAGTCAAACACACAGTATACGCTCGCTGTCAGTGCATCGACGTTTCTCGGTGCCCGCGCCGCTCAACAACAGCGAGCTACTTTTGTTTCTACAAAGCGAGGCGCACTTTAAAGCGGTCTCGCACGACGCGGCGGCGGCGAACTTGGGAACGGCAGCATGGCGCGCTCGTACTGCCGTCAATCCACAGTGTACGGCATATGCCGCACGTGCAGCCGAGCAGTCATCTACAGATGACTGTGATAAGGTTGTCGGCTGTAAGTCATAAAGGCACGTTCATCGACGGCCGCCACCTCGCCTTCGCTCTTTTCTGATGCTTATCCGCGAAGGCACTGCCGCAATCGCGCGGAAGTCGTAATCAGCGATCGACCGGTCTCTGCTGTTACCGAAAAGACGCGACGACTTTTTGCGGCACATTGTGGCGTCGACGAGTTTAGGGACGCAGTGAACCCTTATGCGATGGAAAGTTGTCGCGGTTATCACTTCTTGCACTTATGCCTTCTTGCGTTCCAAGGCATTGTTTGGTTCATCACAGGCTATCGTAGCTGCAGAGAACAGCGTCAGGAAAGGTTACCGTGCGAAAGCTGACCGCAAGGCTTCATGCTGCCGCCTATTTTTTTTTCCTCACTGCCATTCTCCCACTGAAGAAACGCCTGGAAAGTGAGCGACCTTGCTCACAGTGTCCGAAATCTGCGTGCGGTGCTCTGCGATCTGGGATATCTTAGTCGCGAGTAAACTGGAGTGGGGCACGCACGAGCGCGCGCCCCTGTCACGCTTTAGAAGGCATGTTCTAAATTTTTTTCGCTTCGTATACGCCATATTTTTACCGCGACTGTGTCTGAAGTGTTCGTTGTAAAAGTAGGAGGCTTTAAAAAATGTTCGCTATATGTGGACGCAGCTTCAATGGTTAGCATAGAAAAATCGTAAGTGCACCCGTTATAAGTGGGTTCGACTGTATGTAGATGCCGAGTGTCTCGTAGAAAAGAAAAGGAATGCTCAAAACGCTGGAAAAGAAAAAAGAAAGTAACCAAACACACAAGCAAAACGTGTTTATGGAATACAGTCAGCTCTCCAGCATTCTCTGCATTCCCAACCTCACATGCCTGTCCCCCACGTCCCGACATGTCCGGTGCATTTCCATGTGTGAGAATGATCCTGCCGTACCCCATACGCTGTGGGTGAGCTTGGAAGGATGCTGCTAATGCCCGTCGTCTTACCACACACACACAGTGAGAGAGATGAATGCACAAGGTTGGGGAGCAAAAAATAAAGGGTGGGGGTAGGGGGTTGCCAGGCAAGCAGAAGCTGGAGGGAAGATAGCACTGTCACACCCTACGCTGCTGGTAATCTGTGGCAGGTTCAAGTGCTGCAGAGGCAAGCAAGATAGCAATGGATACTTAAAAGACCCCTGCGACTTGCAGCACATGATGGGAGTGTGTGGGTTGGCCGCAAGAGTCAATGAAGTACAGCAGGCGAAGTTGTGCATCCTGTTCACACATGAAGTGAGGTTCACATGTTGAGTTAAACGAGCCAAGAGAATCTACAGACCGAAAAATGAGAGGAATGGCACTGGCTGCTTTGCCATTATAGCACTAGCAGCTCTGACTCCGCCCCCCTACTTTTGCGCGGTTAAGACAATTACCGATTAGAAGAGAACTTCCATGGCACTAAAGTATTGTTATAAAGGGGGTAAACTGTATATATTAATGCAGTAAGGCACTACAACTAAAGTGCCTGCATATACTGTGTTTGAAAAATCTGCATCCTTTACTACAATGCCGAAATTAATAGTTTGCTTCGTGCAGAAATCAGGGTAGTGCGACAAACATGCAGCTAGATTTCCCCTGAAACACCAGGCTTCACCAGATACACAAAAACCATACAGGAAAGACAACCGTATATACAAGGTATATACAGGTGTCCAACCAGCCCAATTCAAAACACTAATACTAGGTAGTTGTACTGCCTAAGCAAACATCACCGCAACAAGGTGCCTATCTCCTTTGGGTTGCACCGCTCCCAGGCAACATGATTGAATTCATTAATGATGTATACAATTAACTGAACATCTTTATGGAACCTGTCTCAGAGACCAGGCCTTTATGCATTTTTTATAGCCTCTTCTCACATCCACGTCAGCGAGCAACTGCTTAGTAAACTACCTAAAAAGTAGGGCTGTGCAAATATTCGAACATTCGAATATTTTTCTAATAGTGTTTGCTATTCGATTCGATTTGCACCAGAATTTGACTATTCGAAATATTCGAACTTCCGGAAGATAAATACAGTGAATGTCCGATTTTTGGGATGCTCTAGGGACCGCGAAATCATCCGAAAAATCGGGCAGTCCAAAAAAAGAATTCATGCTTTTTTATTCTGCTCAAGCGGTCAAATCGACACGGCCACGTACGAAATAGCTTCACCATCTCCCAGTATACCTATCAGGCATTTTGGTGTGCCCAGGCTCCCGTGAATACATTCGGTACCTGCAGCGAACCCCGCTAACTACGTGCCAACCGCCAATTGCAAATTTGCGTCTCGTGGTGATCGTCACTGATACCAGCAAATTGCGGAATAGATAACGGCTCTCTCACATGGAGCGTTTGGAAACGACGCGTAACACAAAGACTGTGGCGGAAGAGCGGACGACATCTCCGCCTTTCCCCAATGCGTGTGCGCACGTAAACGTGAGTTTGCATTACTTCAATGGGACGAGTAGCAGTGCCACGAAGGTGTCCGAAAAACAGTCAGCGACTGTATTCTGAAGGTTTAAAATCAAGCACCTGTGCCCCTTATACAAAGACTTTCATTGCAGCAGCATAACAATTAATGAATTTGAGCATAACGCCATTAAAATACAGCATGCCACAGCACAGCATGTGGGTTCCCAATACTTGGGAATGATTGACTATTACTTTTTGAGCGAAAAGAAAAATGAAGCAAGAAACACGTCACAAGCACAAACTGCCAACAGGAATCTTAATGCAAATTTGTTTATGCTTAACTCTCAAACAAAGGAAAAAAAAAAAAAGGCTGGAACGAAGCCATGAATCGTCAGGCAGCTAGCTGCCTTCTTTTCACTCGTTCACCGCTTCGCACAATTACAGGATAAGCGAGTTGAATGGCGTGCTAACGCAGTTTCTGCTGCTTCAAATATCTCTCGGGCATGTTGGCCACTGCTCCCGAGTAAAGCTGCACACTTTTAGAACTCGAGGTGGCACCCTCGGCAGCCTTCGAGCCCTCTATGAACAACCAAACCCGTCCATGATAAGTTTGTTACGACACCTACACACCTGTCAGTACCTCATTCGGAGCCCCATTTTCGTGCAAAAAGTAAATCCTTCCGCACTACTTACCTGTCTCAGCTGAGCCTTGCCGGATAAGCACGGGCGGCTTGAAGGGCCCTCCCTGGCGAGCCCGAATCACCGCCTTTTTGGACGGTGCTGGACACTGAGCCCCACACTCCGCCCCAGGTGTCACCGCGACAGCACACGCACCCTCTTCACTGCTGGGTCCACTGCCTTCCATGTGCAGAGGCATTGCCTGCAGGTTGAGGAAATTGAAACATGAAAACTGCCACAATAAACATAATCAATATGACAAAGGGGTAAAAAAATAAATCAATATGACAAAGTGGTCATGGGAAAATGAACACCATTTATTAACCATGAAAAAGCAAGCAGAGCCCAAGCTCAGAGCCAATGCTTCACCAAGGGTCATGGCAAAGGTAAGCCTCCTTGGCAAGCTGTTGACTACAGGCTGAGTTTTCTGTCACTTAAAAACCACTAATCATATGAAATACTGAGCTATTTGCATTACCAATACAAATAAATGGCCAATGTTTGCCAACCCCCTGCTGCACACACATGCACTTACCTAAAGCCTAAACAGCACGCGGCCACAATTTCATAGTAATGCATTTAGCTACCCTTCTTTGCTTTCCATGCTTCATTCATGGTCAGAGCAATGCTTTACCCTCACTATCAATGGCATTTGGTCTTGAAAGGTGGACAATAAGAGTGGAATTGAAGGAAAGCATTACAATAAGACTGCAGCCCAGTGACCGTGCTATGATTTCCGAATGACCACAGACTTCCCTCCCCGCCTTCATCAGCACAGACACTGAGGGCACCACATGAAACTGGCTGAAGAAGTCGGCAAAGACCATTACAGTTGAACCCATTTATAACGATCCCACATATAACGATCTATCGGTTATAACGACCATATTCGGGTGCACTCACGATTTTCCTATGCTAACCATTGAAGCTGCGTCCACGTATAGCAAACATTTTTCCAAGCTTACTTTTACAACGAACACTTCAGACACGGTCGCGGTAAAGATATGGCACATACGAAGCGAAAAAAAGTTAAAACAGGCCTTCTAAAGCGTGAGAGCGGCTCGCCCACGCGCGTCCCCCCTTTCGGTTTATTTGCGACTAAGATATCCCAGATCGGCGAGCACCGCACGCTGATTTTGGGCGCTGTGAGCGAGGTCGCTCACTTTCCAGCCATTTCTTCAGTGGGAGAATTGCAGTGAGGAAAAAAAAGAAAGTAGGAAGCAGCATGAAGCCTTGCGGTCAGCTTTTGCACGGTAACCTTTCCTGATGCCGTTATCTGCAACTACGACTACCTGCGATGAACGAAACAATAGGGAGTTTTCGAATAGCGTACGCAAAGCTTTGCGTTGGCTTTTCGCGCAACTGCGCATGCGTTGTACGCTAACCGCTTGCGGGCTCCCGTTAAGTGACGGAAATAGCGGGCCGCAAATGTTAACGCTAACTTAGCGTACCCATGAAATGTGCCACGTGCAGTAGCAGCTTAAAACTCTCTTGGCAGTGCTGCTGTGGTCTGTAGGGATATTCATATTTTAAACCTTTTAAATTACACACTTTAAGCAGGGCACTAAAATCATTCTGCTAATAAGACAAAGGACTTGAGCCAGCGACTCAGCGCATTTGTAGAAAATCATCAACACTGTTTTAGGATCCCATTAATGGGTACTGTATGTTACCAAGAGTAATTTTCTCTGTGTGCCTTCTGTGTCACCCCTGACCATGCCCCTGAAATACACACTCATAAATTAAGGAAATGGAGAGGGTGTGGTGTACATAAGTGGTTGTGAACTTTAAAAACCCTGTTAACCACACATTATTACTTACTGTATTATGAGAAGATAATATTTGTGAACAGTATTCTACAGCGAAAGCTGTCATGAGATCACAACAACAGCCAATTTGGTGGCATACCGTATTTACACGATTGTAAGTCGACTCGAATGTAGGTCGACCCCCCTAAAATCGCACATCAAGAGAAAAAATAAAAGTGCGAGAGCATTTCATAAAGGAAATTTATTTACAATGTCGCTGAAGAAAATCTCAAATTTTGGTGTGCAAAGCTGGCTTCACCACAGTGCTTCAAAGCTATGCAGAAAAGTTAGCTTCGCGGCAATACGCGGGGATTTTTAGAAAATTTTCTAAACTAGTTTCAGTTTCGATTGTA
The DNA here is from genome assembly GCF_013339695.2 of Rhipicephalus sanguineus. Classification (NCBI taxonomy): domain Eukaryota; kingdom Metazoa; phylum Arthropoda; class Arachnida; order Ixodida; family Ixodidae; genus Rhipicephalus; species Rhipicephalus sanguineus. The sequence continues at coordinate 31,228,241 of NC_051176.1, forward strand.
AGTCGACCCCCCAACTTCGGACTTCAAATTTTGATAAAATTGGTTGACCTACAATCGTGTAGATACGGTAGTTGTCTGCCGCTGCCGCCGCCACCGGTGTCCATAAGTACCGTCACGCACAATGAGAAAAAAAATCCAGGATCAAGCATAATTCAAACCCAGGCCCTATGCGTGGCAGTCGAGTATTCTACCACAGAGCCACACCGGTGCTTGAAACTCCTCCGCAAAAAGATTTTATACAGACATCATGTCAGGCAAGGAACCGCGTTAATAGAAGTAACATAGTGTGGTAGAAGAGTAATATAACACCAGTCATCATACAATGTGAATTAGTATTTCGGAATACAGGTATCGAAATACATGTGCTGGAAGCCTAAAATGCAGATACTGAGATACATTTGTGTTTGACGTAGCAGAATATTTGGGAGATACTTTTGTGACAAGACGGTAAAAGTATACAGTCGAGCCCGACTATATCGAACCCATTTATATCAAATTATCCCGTATATCGAACAATTTCTAAACACGGTAAATTTACATTGAGAATATATAGCAAAAGTTACTGTTACATCGAACGAAAGTAGCAACGACAACCGATATATCAAACTCCATGTGCCTCAAAAGTGCCCCAGCAAGTTGGCTTTCCCTCACGGTGGCGGGGAAAACTGCCGGCGCCACCCTAGAAAAAGTGGCTTAGACCCGGTTGTGCACGGGCGAACACCCCCCTGCAAGAAATGATCCTGGCCCGCTCGCAGCGCTTACAGCCAATCAGAGGCCGTTGTGCTTTCTCCGAGGCGCGGAGGCGGTAGAAGTGAGCGCCATTTTTTCTTTCTTTATGCTTGTGTGCCTGCTGCTGCCTGCTTTCCTCGAGTCCTCATTCAGCGTGGTCCGTGCTGGTGGTGTTGCCTGTTGGTGCTCTGTGAACTTTATTGGCACGCTGTCGTCATGGCTTGTGCAAAGAGGCAGAATTTGCCGTTCGCCGCGAAACTCGAAATCATAAATCGGGTCGAGCTCTTTCTATGTTGAGTAGATCGTGGGCAGATGTCACAAAGGAGACGATCCAGAACTGCTTTAGGCATGCCGGCTTCCGCATGCCTGGTGATGACACCCCAAATTCTGATGACAGCACTGAAGACACCACAGGTGTTTCCGCCGAAGGTTGGAGCGAGCTGGCAGAGTTCCCGGGAGCTATCGACGGATCGACATTCGACGAGTTCATCAGTGCGGACGATGATGTCGCCATCATGGGTCAGCTACAAGATGAGGACTACGTTGCAGACGTCGCGCCGACCACGAGCCAAAGCGACAGCAATAAGGAAATTGACGATGGCCCGTTGCCTACATCCTCCGAAGTGATTAGTGCACTTGCGTTGGTCCGGCGCTATTGCGTGAATGTGGAAGGTTGCGGCCTCAGCTGCTCTGACTCGTTGGACAACGTGGAGGCGTGCGTGCTGTCGCAGGCAGCGAAGTCGTTGACACAGAAGAAAATCCAGGACTATTTTGTTCCAAAGTAGGGCACGCAAGTAAGCCACCATATTAATAAAGTACTTTTCTTATTGTTATGTGCCTTTGTGTCAAATCCTATAGCGGGCCTATATCGAATTATGCCATATATCGAACTAATAAACGCTTTTTGGCGAGTTCGATATACCCGGGTTCGACTGTACTGCGCATTTGGCTAGGTGACAACTCAAGTGCACCGCGCATCGTCTTGCAGGGCCGCGAGAGCATCGCGGAGACGTAGAGTGTGCGTTGCTTGCAAAATGCTTGTTTTCGCCGTGTTGAACGAAGAGGCTAGTCGCTGCACCCGTGCACAGTCCGGAGTGAAGCAGGCACAAAGAACGTACAAACGCACACATACGGCACAGCAAGCGGCCCGGCAGTGACTCCACAAGCTGAGTAGGCGACGCGCTGCACACAACTAGCCAGGGATGATCGGCTCCACGTGGCGGTACCGTGCTTCGGTGAAATGGTGTCAGTTCATTGCAAAGGCAGTTAATTCACTTGTGAGCACGCAGCAGGCGTCGCTTCACAATGCGAAAAGGCTTAGCTCGTCACCGAAGGGGCTGTTAACACTTTATAAGCGCACACTTTTAAGGGTGAGCCCATATACAATGAACTACTGATATAACGACCACTTTTCGCGACACTTTCGAGTTCATTATAAACGGGTTCGACTGTATCAAACGCTGGACAAGCAAAACGACACTTAGACAACAAATGATGCAAATTAGAGCTGTGCGAATAGCAAAATTTTGGGTGCGAAGCGAATTCGAATAATAAAGATTGAGTGAGAATCGAATCGAATAATTTCGAATAATTTTCGAATATTTCTCAAACATTTTTCAAATAATTCGAAGTGAAATTACACAAAAAGTTGCAGAGAATCCCTAAGTATGTTCTTGTGAGATAGCAACATGAAAGCGTTTCTTTTCGCTAGGATGATGAAGCGCTGGTGGGGTCATATTTCATAGTTGTCTTTCTTATCAAGAGTGAGGCAATGTAGAGGCCGAATTGTATTTACAGTGATGCTACCGAGGACTTCTGATTTGGAGCAATTTTTGGAGCAGCAAAATTTCCGTTTTGGAGCACTTTGGAGCAGCAAGATTTTCATCTTGGAGCACTTTGGAGCAGATAATTTTGCATCTGGGAGCACTTTGGAGCAGCGAACTTTACATCCCAGAGTGCAATACAGAAGCATATTGCATTAACATTCAAGCACCTGAGTATTATTATGGGGCTCAGCTAGAAATATTTCGATTCATTGCAAATCTCATGGAAAAAATCATCTCAGGAGCATAGGCGTGCGCACAGGGAGGGGGCAGGGGGGGGGGGGCGCCCCCCTAATCACCTAAGAGGGGGGGGGGGCGCAAAATCTCCCCGTACATTGACCCTTGCGATAGCAATTATATGGACACTCTCGGCGGATTTTTGCCGTCGCCGTTGCCGTAATTTGCCGTATAAAGTCCAAATTAATAACATCACCACGCGCATTCTAGCCGCGGGTAAAAGCTCGCGAGCGCTGGCGACGAACGCGGCTGAAGCGGAGATTAAACTAGCCGGCCGTCTGTCTCCGCCGCACGGACAGCGCATGAGATAACATCTTCCCGCGTGCGGGCCTGCCGTCGATTGCTCATCAAACAGAGAGGAAACGCCCCGCCCGTCTTTCGTAAGGAGCATGAAGGGACGCCAGGGGAGCGGAAGGGGGGGGGGGACACGTCGTTCGAAGGGCGCAGTCGCTTGCGTGCGCGCTTTCTCGAGGCATCAGGAGACGGCTCATAAACTTGCTGTGCTCTCAACTCTTACTTCGCGTTTAGAGAACTCAGAGCAAGAAAACGCTTCGGTTCCTGGAGGGGCAATATTCCCTTAAACCAGCGTTTTGTTGAGTTACGCGAGATCGGACCCAAAAGAGTTAGCTGCTAGTCTTACTTCGTTTCACAATACAATTTTTTGGTATCGCATTCATTGCTTCGCTCTTAAGCGAAACTGAGTTTTTTTAACCGTTAGCTATTGACCCCCGAAAGCGAGGGGCGGACGTGTAACATGGCGCAGCCGCTTCACTGTGGGCCGTCAGCGACGGGCCTGCTACTGACAGCTGCGCATTTGCGGCTGCTCCGACCAGGAGATATGATTTTACTAATGAGATGACATTTTTAAAAAAGCAAGCGAAAAATTCGAATTGGAACCCTAGCACGTGAGCTCGAAAGGGCAGGGCCTTTTAGGGGGTATTTACCGCAGAGTGATTACAAACTCGGACACGTGCTGGCGGAAGGAATTACGAAAAAGCTGTTCTGGATGAAGATCCATGGATAAAGTATATCTGAGGAAAAGTGTCAACGCGTTTCCACCGTTCGCGTGCTCTTCCATAAACGCGAAGCAAGGAAACTTCGATACTGTCCCATATATCTACTGCGAGCGATCCCAGATTTCATTCCGCGATGTCCGGAAACAGAAGTGACAGACATTTTAGCGGCACTCATGTAGTTATTACTGAACATTGCTTTCCTTACGTGCCGTGCGACGCTTGAAACGAGCTATCAGCAGCGTTTCTGGAACAGACGACGTCCGCCGATGAATCGCCGTCGCACTTTCTCGCTACCGATAGGCCTAGACGTCACGAGCCTCTGCGGAGAGCGCGCTTTGCTGTCGAGCCGACTTGCAGAACAGAAGCTGCATCGGCACCGTGCATGGCATCGTGGCTTACTCGGAACGCACGCGCGAGCGCTATTTATTCAGCGGAATAATTCTTGGTAAATGATTGCGACTTTATTGGCAGCCCCAAGATCGAGCTGCACATGTTCTGACGCGCCGGCGGTGCGATTGCCGGTGATAGACGCCCCCAAACCCAAGACTTTGGCGCAGTTTGGCGCAAATTTCGTCGATATTATCAGGATGGCGCAGTAAATACAATTTGGCGCACTTTGGCGCAGTTGGCGCAGGAGTGGAATCACTGTATTTATGTACATGATTTGGTGCAACCAAAGTGTTGCCGACAACACTTTACAAGTGATAGGCAGAGATGCCATTTCCTCAGCCTCTCCTCCTCTTTCAACTTCTGTGGAAGCCCAACTGATGTGGCAGACAAGGGTGTGCTCCCTTCAATTCCGGAGTTCCAAATCTGCCTTGTAGACGTCGACGTATAAGAACATCTGAAATTTTGGATGCTAAAAAGCTTCGGCGTCCGATTTTTCGGACTTCCTGCCCAAATTTCAGGTCCAAAACAGCATTAATTGTGCCCCCAACTCTGCCACATCTTTCATCTCCATATTGGAACCAGCATTTTCTTGAGTTAATACATTTGCGACCGTAGCGGAGCTTGAAAGGCAGCTTTGCCGCAACACAGGGGTGTAATGAGGTGAAGCATATTGAAAATCTAGGGACCACTTCCAAACGGACGTTGACTGTCTCTTGGCTAAGTTCGATCGTAACGGACCTTGAAAGGCAGCTTTGCCGCAGTACGGGGGTGTGAGGAGGTGAAGCATATTGAAAATCTAGGGACCACTTCCAATCAGACGTTGACTGTCTCTTGCCTAAGTTCGACCGTAACGGAGCTTGAAAGGCAGCTTTGCCGCAATACGGGGGTGTAATGAGGTGAAGCATATTGAAAATCTAGGGACCACTTCCAATTGGACTTTGTCTCTTGGCTAAGTTCGACCGTAACGGAGCTTGAAAGGTAGCTTTGCCGCAGTACGAGAGTGTAATGAGGTGAAGCATATTGAAAATCTGAAGGGGTCACTTTCAACCGGACGTTGACTGCATTTGTCTTTGGGAAGTTCGAATAGTTCGAATAGTAAAATTTCAGTGCGAATCGAATCGAATAGCAAACACTATTCGAAAAATATTCGAAATTTCGAATATTCGCACACCCCTATTAGAGCTGTGCGAATAGCAAAATTTTGGGTGCGAAGCGAATTCGAATAATAAAGATTGAGTGCGAATCGAATCGAATAATTTCGAATAATTTTCGAATATTTCTCAAACATTTTTCGAATAATTCGAAGTGCAATTACAGAAAAAGTTGCAGAGAATCCCCAAGTATGTTCTTGTGAGGTAGCAACAAGAAAGTGTTTCTTTTCGCTAGGTTGATGAAGCACTGGTGGGGTCATATTTCATAGTTGTCTTTCTTATCAAGAATGAGGCAATGTAGAGGCCGAATTGTATTTATGTACATGATTTGGTGCAACCAAAGTGTTGCCGACAACACTTTACACGTGATAGGCAGAGATGCCATTTCCTCAGCCTCTCCTTCTCTTTCAACTTCTCTGGAAGGCCAACTGATGTGGCGGACAAGGATGTCCTCCCTTCAAGTCCGGAGTTCCAAATCTGCCTCGTAGACGTCGATATATAAGAACATCTGAAATTTTGGATGCTAAAAAGCTTCGGCGTCCGATTTTTCGGACTTCCTGCAAAATTTCAGGTCCAAAACAGCATTAATTGAGCCCCCAACTCTGCCACATCTTCCATCTCCATATTGGAACCAGCGTTTTCTTGAGTTAATACATTTGCGACCGTAGCGGAGCTTAAAAGGCAGCTTTGGCGCAATACGGGGGTGTGAGGAGGTGAAGCATACTGAAAATCTAGGGACCACTTTCAATCGGACGTTGACTGTCTCTTGCCTAAGTTCGACCGTAACGGAGCTTGAAAGGCAGGCTAGTAGCATAGCGCGGGAAGACACACGGACAAGGAAGAGGTACGAGACGAACACAAGCGCTAACTTTCAACAACGAAAATTTTATTTTCAGGATCGGTCATATATACACACACATGAAATCACGCGACCGCAGTGAGATATTTTCGTTTACAACTGATAGCACATGGAAAATTGCGTTCAATCTTATCCGTCACACAGCGTTTAAACATGGCAACCAACCTTAACTTCGGGCATGCGTAAATATTCAATTTCTTTGGTGGATAATGACAGTGACACCTTGCTGATACAGTGGTCGCCGGCGGAAGAGAATGCGATCTGTCCTATTATCAGTCTTACAGGCTCCGATTTACTCTTGAAAGAATGGCAGTATTCTCTAGTACCGGGTGGCATGCACACGTTTTGCAGTGAAGGCTAAAAACCGTCACCCTGACACCCTTTTACTTTATTTCGGTGTTCCCTCAACCGTCATTAATGCATCTTCCGGTAGCTGGCCTATGTAACCATTGCGCACGAGAGGGGGAATGCGATAAACAACGCCAACAGCGCATGGGACAAACTGATCCTTGTGGTTTTCTTATCACAGACCGACCGGTAGTCATTACCGGATTAGTAGCTCTACATAGGGGTGCTCAACTTGTTCGGAGCTGAAAAGACCACGTTTAGTTTTCTCGCGCCTCCTATTTTCTTCAAACTGTGAGATAACTGATGTATGTAAGGTATTACAGCTGTTCTCTTGGGTTCACGCCCGTTACCTTCACCGTTGTCGGGGCGGCACCTGTTCGAGCGTTCCTGCTTTAGCACCTTTTCCGCTACTGACACTAGCACATGTTAGGATAGCCGGCGTCTTCCAGACGTGTAACCTGTTGATGAAAACTTGCCTTCATTAGGTGAGGGCACGACTTTTTGAGGGCATTCTTGCAGCACACGTCAGTTATACCCCTCTTACCAACTTGGAATGAGCCGAATGATACAGGAGAAGAGGTTTGTTAGCACTGGGGCTGTAGGACCAGCAGGTCAGATTGTCGGTGAACATGAGGTGAACATCGAGAAACCGTAGTGAATTCATCGACCGGCATTTCGAAAAGTCACGTCAAGAGGTTTTAAACACTCGCGAACAGTTATGAACGCATCGTCACACTCCTTTTTAAAACTCTATGCTAGGGCAGTCAAGAACAACCACGAAGTCGTCCACAAACCTAAAGGCTTTTCTAAAGACTTAATCTCCTGAGGCGTTCACACATGTCTGTGTCTAAGTTCACTAGAAGCAAGTTACTAAGCACTGGAGCCAGGCACGAACCGATGCAAATCCCCTTTTTCTGTAGATAAGGCTTGTTGTCCCACTGGATAAAGGTTGATGACAGGTAAAAACTCAGCAATTCTAAAAACCCTTCAGTAGAAACACCTGTTTCATGAGAAAACCTAACGGCGCCATAACTGTCAATACATTCTTCGACACAGTGGATAAGTTCACTGTGCGGAATGGAATAATACAAATCTTTAATATCTGCTGAGAAGGCCTTTAGACCCCCTTCAGCGTTACTTTTAAAAAACTCGATAACGTCATCCGAACTTTTCACGAGAAAAGGGTCACATATGTCAAGAACGTTTAACTTCGAGAGCAAATAGCGCAAGAAGTTGAACCTTCAAAGACTAGGAAAAGATGTACTAAAGTCTGACAAGAAGCTACTAGAGGTTCTTTTCAGCGCTAAAACCCACAAGGTCGGTGTCCCTTTCCGCGTTATAGTTTCTGAGAGAGGTACTTGCAGAAGGAAGTTGCGCGCTATTTGCTCTCGAAGTTAAACGTTCTTGACATATGTGACCCTTTTCTCGTGAAAAAGTTCGGATGACGTTATCGAGTTTTTTAAAAGTAACGCTGAAGGGGGTCTAAAGGCCTTCTCAGCAGATATTAAAGATTTGTATTATTCCATTCCGCACAGTGAACTTATCCACTGTGTCGAAGAATGTATTGACAGTTATGGCGCCGTTAGGTTTTCTCATGAAACAGGTGTTTCTACTGAAGGGTTTTTAGAATTGCTGCGTTTTACCTGTCATCAACCTTTATCCAGTGGGACAACAAGCCTTATCTACAGAAAAAGGGGATTTGCATCGGTTCGTGCCTCTGCTCCAGTGCTTAGTAACTTGTTTTTAGCGAAATTAGACAGAGCCATGTGTGAACGCCTCACGAGCAGTAACCGTCTTTAGAAAAGCCTTTAGGTTTGTTGACGATTTTTTGGTTGTTCTTGACTGCCCTAGCATGAGTTTGAAAAAGGAGTGTGACGATGCTTCATAACTGTTCGCGAGTGTTTAAAACCTCTTGACGTGACCTTCGAAATGCCGGTCGATGGATTCACTACGTTTTCTCGATGTTCACCTCATGTTCACCGACAATCTGACCTGCTGTCCTACAGCCCAAGAGGCTAACAAACCTCTTCTCCAGTATCATTCGGCTCATTCCAAGCTGGTGAAGAGGGGCATAACTAACCTGTGCTTCAAAAATGCCCTCAAAAAGTCGTGCCCTCACCTAATGAAGGCAAGTGTTCATCAACAGGTGACACGTCTGGAAGACGCCGGCTATCCTAGCATGTGCTAGTGTCAGTAGCGGAAAAGGTGCTAAAGCAGGAACGCTCAGAACAGATGCCTCCCGACAAATGGTGAAGGTAACGGGCGTGAACCCAAGATAACTGCTGTAATACCTTACATACATCATTATCTCACAGTTTGAAGAAAATAGGAGGCCGAGAAAACATAAACGTGGTCTTTTCAGCTCCCGAACAAGTTGAGCACCCTATGTAGAGCTACTAATCCTGGTAATGACTACCCGGTCGGTGCTGTGATAAGAAACACAAGGATCAGTTTGTCCCATGCGCTGTTGGCGTTGTTTATCGCATTCCCCTGCTCGTGCGGCAATTGTTACATAGGCCAGACCGGAAGATGCATTAATGACCGTTGAGGGAACACCGAAATAAAGTAAAAGGCGTGTCAGGTGACGGTTTTTTAGCACTTCACTGCAAAACGTGTGCATGCCACCCGGTACTAGAGAATACTGCCAATTCTTTCAAGAAGTAAATCGGAGCCTGTACGACTGATAATAGAGACAGATCGCATTCTCTTCCGCCGGCGACCACTGTATCAGCAAGGTGTCACTGTCATTATCCACCAAAGAAATTGAATATTTACGCATGCCCGGTAGTTAAGGTTGGTTGCCATGTTTAAAACTGCTGTATGACGGATAAGATTGAACGCATTTGTCCATGCGCTATCAGTTGTCAAACGAAAATATCTCACTACTGTCGCGTGATTTCATGTGTGTATATATGACCGATCCTGAAAATAAAGTTTTCGTTGTTTGAAAGTTAGCGCTTGTGTTCGTCTCGACCTCTTCTTTGTCCGTGTGTCTTCCCGCGCTATGCTACTAGCCTGTTCAAGATGAACCAACAAGCCCATATCGGTACCCTAGTTGAAAGGCAGCTTTGCCGCAATGCGGGGTGTGATGAGGTGAGCGTATTAAAAAATCTAGGGACCACTTCCAACCGGACTTTGTCCCTTGCTAAGTTCGACCGTAACGGAGCTTGAAAGGCGCTTGTGCCGCAATACGAGAGTGTAATGAGGTGAAGCATATGAAAATCTGAAGTGGGTCACTTTCAACCGGGACGTTGACTGCATTTGTCTTTGGGAAGTTCGAATAGTAAATTTCGGTGCGAATCGAATCGAATAGCAAACACTATTCGAAAAATATTCGAAATTTCGAATATTCGCACACCCCTAGTTTTCATGACAGTCGCACAGACTGCCATCAGCCAGTTTCCAAGACCAAGCCAGATTTTTCAAAAATTCCCTGACTTTTCCAGACATGTCCAAATTCCCTGACGATTCCAGGTTTTCCCGGTTGGTAAACACCCTGAAAAGTTGCGATGTGTTGCCTCTCATTTCAACATGTCTCTGAAAATTCTGAGATAATGCAAATGCCAACACCAGGCACATGGGAAGACTGCACACAAGAAGCGACCAGCCTTTGCTCCCGACCACAGACTCGTTAATATGTATAATCTTAACCTGAAGCCATGAAGAAACGTTTGGTAACCGACATGTTCTTGTTGAGCTCAGCCATCAGTGACATGTATATTCACTTATTTTCCACTCTGTGTGCATTTACTACATGAAATAATGTAGCTATGTCTTTCACCAAGAATAATAAACTACAAAGCTTGAAATGCCCCAGTTCATCACCAGCAGAAGGCTAGAATTTGACGCCCCATGAATTTCATTAGCAGCAATTAAATTTGACTATGTACGTAATCATGACTCACCTCTTGCGGCTCTGGCCTAAAAACCAAATCTGGAACTTCCTGGTTCACAGACTCTGTAAGAGAGAGAAAAAAATGAATGCAAGAGCAATAGTTCGATATTATGCATCACATATCACATAATGAAAATGTACACAGCTGAACTGTAGCTCTCCTCGATTGAAAGCTGTCAACCTTCCAGCAAAGTACCAAAACAATACAAAGAACTCTTGATTGAAACTGAAGCAGTGTATTCATTAGGAAGCACACGAAATTAGCACTAAGTTCTGGCAACTCATGCAATGCAAAGGTGCAGCAATGCTTCGTCCAACTAGTTCAAAGCATGGATTTTTAAGTCAGGAAAGACAATCTCGTATAGAAGAAAAGAAGATTACTTTTAAGGGCTCGTTTTTCTTTGTTAGACAGAATATTAATGAGAACTAACAGACAATAATGCCAAGGAATAATGCCTTGGTATTATTGTGCGTTACTTCTCATTAATCTCATATAGAAGCAGCATCAAAACAAAGTTGCCTACTCATGCCTGCAAAAACAGTCATGTACTACATGCAAATTGTTTCCAGAGGTTCACTGAGATACTGATTGTGCCCGTGTCATAGGTATACCATACATTCATTGCGTATCTCACAGGTTAAAGAAAGTAGGAAGTAGATAAGGCGTTAATGTTGTTTTCACGGCTGCCAATAAGCTAGGATAAGACTTGTGCCGCTGTGCAGAGGAAAAATGAGCCAGTAAAAGGCAAGAAAGTGAACCGATATTTGTTTCGTAAAGCACACCAACAAATTCACTGATTGCCGTACAAGTGAGGTGTATAAGGTCCCTTTCAGCTGCGGCCGCTTCTACGTAGGACAGACGGGCCGATGCATTTACCAGGGATTGTTGGAACATAAGAGATCGCTAACCGGAGGATCACCTTCTAATCTATCTTTACATTGTCGAGAGTGTAAGTGCACGCCAAAATTTGATGAATGCGCAGTTCTGTACTGGCATAGGAATGAAGAAATGTGCCTGATGATTGAGGCATGGCATATCGAAAATGGTGGTAGTGCATGCCTGAGCCCACCATCGATTAACTTGCATAAAGATGAAATCAAATGCCTCAACAGTTACCTTCCACGCAGACCCACATGCGTGCCAGATTGATAGGTTCACCTATTGCATGGGCATGCACAGATAAGTTTTCATGCCTTCTTTCTTTTCCGCCGTTGTGCGTCTCTTCAGTTGTTAGTCGGCGTTTGTGGTGTCGCGACTTCTTTCTGGTGTCTGTGTTTGCACGCCCTGTCTTTTTAGAATGAATACTTACCAACTAGCTCAACTCTCTGTTATTATAACCACTTGTCTATGTTTCTTGTTAAGGATGAATCGGCAGGACTGTAAACTTGCATCCGTGCATATGCACCTCGCCCAATAGGTAGCGCAACAAAAAGATAAAAACAAGAAGGCACCTTCATCTCATCTACTCTGTTATCCAGTGCCACTTATGTCAGTCATGAAAGTAAAGAAAACTCCCACCAAAATCTGCTTTCAAAGATTGGTCAGACAAACTGGCACCTGATTTGGTTCTTAGCTGCCTGCAAGCATAGACAGAATGTGCCTTGTACAAGCGATGAGGTGACCATGCGAACAAATGGCACAGCTACAAAGATTTCCTATTCCCACTTTGTGGCTCATCCTGAAAACTTTTTAAAAGCAAATCTGCAGAGCAAGATCATTTTCCTAAGCCAAAGGAAACAATTTGCTTTCTTAATTAAGGGGGGGACACTGCTCTTAATAAAATTTCTTTATTTCTTGATTTTGATGAAACTTGACATCTTTATATATATTTATGTGCTGATTTCAAATATCCAATTACTTTTCTAGTATATTGTGTAGTTTCTAAAGTACAAAATATTTCACATGCTTATTGGGGAGCAAGATTATTTCTAAACTGAGTGTGTTACAAAGCAAATCAGCATATCACAATAATCTGCTATCGGAACTGTGCGCAGTGCAACAAAAATGGATGTTCTAAACCCATTTGAACAAAAGTTACGGTATGTTGAACATTAGCAAGTGAGTCAATTTTGAGCTGGAATTTCACTCGTGAATGTTGAACATACCATAACTATTGTTCTAATGGTGTTAGAACATCCATTTTTGTTGCACTGCACACAGTTCTGATTCCAGATTATCGTGATATGTTGATTTACTTTGTAACTAACTCAGTTTAGAAAACATCTAGCTCCCCAAAAGACACATGTAATATTTTGTATTTTAAAAACTACACATCATATTAGAAACGTAATTACATATTTGAAATTAGCACACAAATATACATAAACTCGGGAAGTTTCATCAAAATCGATCAAGGAATAAAAAACTTCTTTTCAAGTGCCATGTCCCCCCTTAATATGGAGTCATTCTAGTGGAAGAGAACGGATGTTACACAGAATATGTTATGCATGGATGTACGATCAATTGAGGTTTGACTTAGTGATGACCTGGTTTAACAAAGGCAGAAAGCAACCTGGACAAGCCAGTCAACAACTTTAAGTTCAACAAACCAACCATCACTACATGGCACACACACTACTTCAAGAACTGTCTCACGCTTGCCTATTGTGACCGCAGCGCCATCTTCGGGCATTTCCGTGGCTGCTACCTCTTGTTCATGAGACTCGATGCCCAATGAAGCTGGTTGTTCCTCTGCATGCTCTTGTGCCACCTGCAGGTCGTGTGTGCTGTGCCCTTCTCTGCTCTCCTCCGCTGCAGCCATCCCTTCCTCGTAAACCGAAGCACCACCACCATCTTGAAAGAACATGGACATTGTGCCTTCGTCTCCTGACTCAACGTACTGGTGCGACGGCTGATGCAGGCTCCCTACAGTACCTGTGGATATGACAAAATCAACAAGAGAAACGAGGCTTCATTTATGAAGACCACAGATTGAAAGTGAGAGCTTGAAGTACAAAATAAAGCACAGCATTGCACACAAACATGACTTGTTCAGGCCCCAATTAATTCTGTCGGTTGAGGCTTTAGTTTCACCACATCTCTTGCACCTTAAGAAACACAAAAATCAAACGGCTGCAGAACAAATTGTGAATTTCCAACAAGCAATGCGTACTCCATGTGATAATCTTTAAACGGGAACGTCGGATATAAGAACATGAATGATTTCATGTCTAGCACATTCAAAAGGCACTCATCCATGCCATTGGAAAAATATGCCTGATGTAAAACACAGTAAAAAACAATGAAATAAGTGGAATTGTTCCATGACTAATGACAACGACACTGAAAGTCAAAACCCAGAATCCATTCTATTGCCGCATTGTTAGCTCCGCAGTGTTCTCCCGGCTGTTGTTGTAGCCATGGGGTCGGAACAAATGTGTGTGGAACGAGTCTTCAAAAAACTTAAAACTTCCGCTCTATCTTCAAAAGAGCGGAAGTTTTTAGGTATTAACACGTGATGTGGTTTCCTTTTTGGTGTTGGTTTGTCGAGTTTTTTATCTTGTATCCTTTCGCTTTTGCTTTGTGATTTGATCGCGGCTTCTGGGTTTTGTTGCTCTTGCGATTGTCGATTGAACTTGCTCTGCCAGATTCTACACGCATGCGCAACAAGATGCTATTTAAGCAACTGTGGTGGTCAATAAAGATTAGTTCAGCGCTTGTGCCGTCCTTTTTTTTTCGCGTTTTGTGTATCTGTCTTAACCCGGTGTGCACTGCCGTTAATCGTGAATGGAACGAGTACCCAGCCGTCTACCTTCAAACTCATTTTCATAAAACATTCCAGACATATTATTCAAACTTTCAGTACAGTCCCAGTCACGTACCGTGCTGCGGATGAAGGATTTGCAGTGCTTAGCGAAATTGCAAACGAAACCACTGTGCCACGAAAAGCGTTTTTTTTTTTTTTTTTTTTTAAAGCCGTTCGAACATTTTTATGGCCAGTGCGACTGCCTACCTTCGGGTTGGTGTATGTTTGACAGAGCTGAGGCAATCGCTGAATCAAGCGATTCGGAGAAGACACGGAGGGGACGGTTGAGTAATTTGGAGAAGGCGCAGAGGGGGGAAATTAGGCACGGCGGAGATTCAGAAGTACACGAGAGGGGCTTTTCTGCATACCTGAATGAGAGTTTTTGGCTGGAGAATGTGTCATACGACCGCTGTTTTCCGCGGTGCTGAACGTTGCTGTCGAATAAGCGTATTTTCCGGGAACGTATTAACCGGAACGTATTGACACGTACCTCTATTAGGTTATTTTTAGTTTTCGCATTGCGCCAGGAAATCTTACTAAGCAGGAACGTATCAACGAGGTTCTATTGTATCTAACTACAACAGACCTTCATAGTGAAGAGACTTTTGGTCTGTTGTAAAGGGAGTATGGAAAATCCAAGTACTGTCACAACAGACTTTTATGTAAACACTGAATGGGTCTGTTATAACTGGAGAGAATTACAAGCCACAAACATTCTCAAAGAACGGATTTATTCTTAACGGGGGACCCCTTCAAAAAAGTGAGACTTTTGGAAAATCGCATTTTCAGTTTCTGTAGCCCTTTTTCTATTAGATTCCAAAATATCTTCACTGAAAACTACGTAGAAGTGCTGTAAAAGATTTTTTCCATCTGCTGACTTGGCGAAAATTGCAGAAGTAGCAAAAAAATATAAATACGCTTTAGTTTGGCAGCTGCAAGTGGAAGCTCAATCATCAGATTATGATAGTAGCGCATCGCACTCATCGCGAACATCGCAAACGAGTGTAGAAGTGCGTAGAACAGGGGAATAGCGAGGAGGGGGGAGGGTTGGAGGGGTTCATACCCCCTCCAACCCTCCCCCCCTCGGAAATTTTCAATTTTGCTTGCGTATATATACACACACATACAAACGCATGCATGAACATTCATATAGTATGGTTCTACGCCCCTGGCGTAGACCATCGCAACGTGCGACTGTAATAGCGTTCACTCGTTGGACCTGCTGTTCGGGGTTCTGCTTATCAGCATTTCAGAGCTTATGACAAAGACTACCACGGGACAACTTCTTGTACTCGCGATCGAGCATGACATACTTTGAAACATCGGGGACCGCGGCCACGCACGTCGCAGCCGAGCTTTCTGCTCGAAGTCGTGGCTAGGCCTAACTACGCTCACGGTGCTGATGTACGAGATGAATCCAAACTTTACGGGCAAGAACATCGCGCTAGCGGACATGCGAAAGCGAAGAAGCCGCAATGTCCTTCGTCGCAAGCAACGAATTACATCGTGCGCTCACTCCTCAGAACCGCGCATGGGCGGGGGGGGGGGGGTCTGCTGCATCGGCAGCAGACCCCCCTCCCCCCCCCTTCCCCCCTGGCCAAGCTCACCGTGCAGCGACCGCTCGGAGAAGCGGTGGCAGCGGCTAGCAATTTTGCGCGTTAGCATCCCAAAACGCAACACCAAGCATGCTGCACACCGATTTTTTGTCGCTACAGCTAGGCATAGCTGATCATTGACAGACCGGAGATCGGCGGCCTTCATTCTTAAATCGGTACGTCAATATCTGCAGCGCGCTGTTCCCGGCCCAAAAGTATGCTAAGCAATGTTTGAAGTCGGAAGTTATTGAATTTGGGATTTCCATGGTAGAAAAGTCCGCTGTAAAGGAGTCCTGACCACCTTGCTGGCCTGACATTTTAGTCAATTATATCCGAATGTCCGTTGTACCAGAATCCGTTGCAAACGAAGCTCAATCAATGGAACAAATATGGAGGTCGGCATAATGCCGCAAATTGGTATGTAGTATCTGAATGTCTGTTGTAAACAGATCCGTAGTAACGAGGTTATACTATCTGATAATATGCACTTTCTGCTGAACATTTTTTTTTCCTATTGTCTCAGGAAACAATAGAGGCAACTTTGTGTATCTCGTAAACCAATTTATCTACTAGAAAAATTATTGCATATTTAAAATCAGCATGAAAAACTAAACAAGTCCATTTGGTTTCATCAGGTTTGGACATAAAATACAGCAAATATCTCTACAGGCCAGAATTCTAGCATCCGGTAGCAAATTGGATGCTAGAATCCTGGTTGACAACCCTGCCTTTCTCTCATTTTATTATCTCTCTCTCTCCACAAGCCATGTTAAGACAGCTACTGTCCGCTTAGCTGCTTACCGTTAGTACTGGAACACACCCTTAGTCAACGCTAGCTGACAACAATGACAACCTGTCATTACTCCTTATGTTGCCCTACTCTTTATTTACATTTTTTTGTATATTTTAATTCTAATTTGCCACTATCTGATGACCAATGTACCGAGTCCTTAATTTGGGACCTCCAATTCTTCTATCACCATGCAAAAAAAAAAAACATGTATACAAAACACCGGACATGAATAAACTGCACCTCATAGCCAGCATTAGCCAACATTAGGCACCACTTAGCCAATATTAGCCCATGCTAACCAGTACTGCTATGGAATATGCAAGTAAATTCAGTAGGCCAGGACACACAGTCCTTATTCACTGCTCTTCACAAACTGCAGGGAGGTTCGCACAGATATGCCCTCACACATAAAAAAGAAAATGGCAATTCAGAGTGACCATAGGAATTTGACTTCAATGGCAAAAGGGGTTTGACAACAGTGACAGAACCTGCCCACCCACCTTGAGAGCCATCTTGACTGTCTGCAGCAAAATTAGAAGGGTATGCAGGGACAGACACATCACTGGCTGCAGTATCTCCAGCTGTGCTAGGTGGGCCTTGCTCGTGGAGCTGCTGCTGCTGCTCTTGACAATGTAGCGAGTCATCAGGTGGGTTGTACGCTGCCAAGGAGGAACCCTCATATTGGCCAGCAACAGGTGTGCTGCCCACCTGAGAGTCATAGCCCTGCCACTGGTTATCAGCAGACTGCCAACCTTCAGCTGGCATTCCTTCTTTCCATTGCTGCAAATGAGAAAGTACACAGGAACAAAAACCCTTTTCTCCTCCTTTTCTTTTCTGCTTTTCAAACGAGGTAAATTGACAAAAACTGAGCCCATGATGACACTGGTTCTTGTTAACATCTCCCACTCATTATACATCAAGCAATATGTGCATAGTAGCAAGAAAGCCTTGATTAAGTTTTGAAAACGCAAGCACTGTCCACACCATCAAAATGGGTCATTTTCTATGCTCTCTACAATACAAGCATAAAGTGGGACAGTGCAAGAACCAGGGTCCTTTTGCAGCAACGCAACGGCCCCACGATAGCTTTACTTCTGTGTAAATTGCCGAGTAAACATGAATACAGACTAACCTTGAAATATAGAAGTCATACTCGCAGTGGACCATTTCATTATGTTGCGAATTTCATTCCAAAGTCAAGATTCCTATTTCAACAGCGGAAATACCTTCACAGGTGTCTAGAGTAGTATCCTTAATAAGCATACTGAAGCACAGCAGCCAAAGAAGACAGCCGAGTAATGCAACTGCTCGCAACAAAAGCAGAGACTAAACTCAAAAGATTCTGGCTCTCTAGAAGGAATGTGCACGGTGGCAACACCAAGGAGCATTTTTAAACCATGGCAATGAACATGGCGGTCGACTCATCCAGCTTTCCCCAATGAGCATCTGCTCATTTGTACGACGATCTGCTCCCTAGAGAAAACCCGTGCTGCTTTATGGAAACATTGTATCTGCAGCTGGTTCTGCCCAACTCTTCGTGTGCACCGCATCACCTACTAAGCTGTACCATGCCAGGACACTTGCTGTGTACAGTACGTAAACATTTGTTTGTCATGGGAATTTTGGTGCAATGAGGCTCTCTCACACCTATGTCACTCCTGGCAGTGCAAACGTGTGGCATGTATTGTGTTCGGCCAGCACTGTGACGGCAATGCTGCTTTCGTTTCTGCAAGCGATGTACACTTGAAGCAGTACCAGAAAGGCAGCACTGAATGGCGTCATGGCACATTTTTGTTGTAGCCTATTAAAAGAATGCAGTACTACGCATTACAACGGCATTACACATAAGCACTGCCGAGCAGAGACCTGAACATGCTTGTAAATTCATTATCACAATAGGACGGTTGCCAAAGCCATACTTGCGTGTTTGCCCATAGCTGCCATCACATGCCCATTTATTTCACACAGGAACCGTGCCGAAGTCAGTATCATTGGTCGGTTAGCCTTTGCAACCAAAAAGCACAGTATGATATCAGCCACACTTTTGAGTTGAGGAGTGCAGTTAACATTTACGTGAGAAAAGGGGGTAGCATGACGGTGTGCCTTCCATGCTGTTCGCTTGACGGTGTATTTTTGCCACAATTTTCAATGGTGCCATGCTGAAGTCATAATCACTGGTAAAAGTAAAAGTAAAGCAAAGCTCCTTCTTTCTTCAAGTCTCTGAACACTGTATGCCAAAATGTTTCTATTTGAATGCACACATCTTATTTCTGTATGTGTGCAACAGGAGGCTTTGACAGTACTCTATTTCACTGCCACGACGTCAGTGAGAAACATGACCATGAAGCCACAGCTGTACCTGTTCTGATGAGGTGTTCGCCCTGGCTTCATCCTTTCTACAGCCTGTCAACCATATCCAAGCAGACTTTCTAACTCGGTCCTTGCACCCAAGCCACGCTCTACCGAGCACTCCAATAACCACTCCTCTTTCCCAGGCAAAGCTGCAGCCCTGCAGAGCCATTGCAGCTGCATCCCACTGACACTTACCCACTGTGCCTGGACTGAGTCACACTGCTGCTGCTGCTCATGGCCAGATGGCCACTGGCTCGTGTCACCACCCCAAGGTGGTGCAACCCATCCTTCCTGGGGACCAGTGCCCTCTGTTACGACACCTCCGCTTCCATACTGTTGTCCCCCTTGAGGGGGCACAAATTGAGGGGCACCGGTATAGAGTGACGGATGGTGGTACGTCCCATCACTCGTCACTGGTGCCACTGCTGCCTCGTGCAAGTTTGTGCCGCCACCCACTCCAGTTGGGTCGGGTGGTTGTGCCCCACCCCCTCCAGTCCATGATTGGGGACCTGCCGAGGCCATCTCCGGCTGTGGAGCACTCCAGCTACCACTGTTCCAGGACTGCATCGAGGCTGACATCATCCCATCCCCACCTGCCACTGCAGTAGACTCCTATAATGAAAAAGGAAGCAGGACTTCATGATATACACTCGAAACCTTCACAATAATGATACTTGCAGAGAATAAGCTACACGGGCAGGTTTGAACAAAATGTTACTCTGAAGCATGCTGGTGGCTTTTTTTCAAAACACTGTCTACAAACTTGCAATCTTACTAATGCTAGTCCAAATCTCATTTGCTAAATCTACACTGTAGTGGCACAAGGCACAAAGACATGGCACACCAACTACAATGGCTACAGTGGTATCAGGAAAGTGCATGCAATGCTTTGCCACTGCCTAGCACTTCATACTTCCAGCTTCCCTCAGCACAGGCAACGGGGATCAGCCTCTGCGCAAGGGCCTTGTGGCATGGTATATCCACGCACGGTAACATGGAGCCATAAATGCTAAACACTGCTTCTATCTGCTCTCAAAGGTATTGTTCTAGTTAGGCACTGGTTGATTGTAGAGCATGTAGCGCGAAAAATTACGGGGACACAAGGAAGCAACATAAACACGAGACGAGCGCTAACTTCAAACTGAAATGTATTCTCAGAATCCACGCCTATATACAAACCAGCAGAGATCAAAACAGCACATCGTCACCCAAGAACGTACATCGTAATCCACAATGAATAGTATGCCAACATCTTGATCTGCTCTTACACCAAAAATGATACAAGCAAAAAATATATAACGCTGCCAAGATAAGCTAAAAATTGAACGGGAGCGATTCAAGTACACGTGCTCAAACTAGAGACTTTTTATCGCGTGGAAAGCCTAGGTGCCAGGTTAGCTGTAAGGAACGCTAACTCACAAGGGTGTAGGCTCAAGGAAGGCTGGCAGCGTGGAAGCGTTTTTGATTCAAAAGAACGATCTCGATTGTGTCAGCCAGCCTTCCTTGAGCCTACACCCTTGTGAGTTAGCGTTCCTTACAGCTAACCTGGCACCTAGGCTTTCCACGCGATAAAAAGTCTCTAGTTTGAGCACGTGTACTTGAATCGCTCCCGTTCAATTTTTAGCTTATCTTGGCAGCGTTATATATTTTTTGCTTGTATCATTTTTGGTGTAAGAGCAGATCAAGATGTTGGCATACTATTCATTGTGGATTACGATGTACGTTCTTGGGTGACGATGTGCTGTTTTGATCTCTGCTGGTTTGTATATAGGCGTGGATTCTGAGAATACATTTCAGTTTGAAGTTAGCGCTCGTCTCGTGTTTATGTTGCTTCCTTGTGTCCCCGTAATTTTTCGCGCTACATGCTCTACGATGAATTCTTACAAACTCGCCCAGATTTCCGTTCTCGTAGGCACTGGTTGCTTTGCCACGTTTCAAAAGTCTCCAAACTTTTGTGCCAGTTCTCGTGATCACAACCCATTGGACGGAGAGTGCCATCTGTACATCCCGACTGTATCATTGAATCCACAACTGATGCACAGAGTACCATTTACGAGCGTGGAATTACACTATCCTATTTCCATATAGATTCCCCCAATTAAGCTGACAGCCAAAGTCAAAAGGTTTCCTATAACAAGCAATCACTGGCAAAGGTGACTAGGCATGCAGCGTAAAGGTGCAAGGCAGCAGCTGCCAACTCGGTACATAGCTAAATACGACAAAAACCATGAATCGGAAGGCCATGATAAGAATAATTAACTACAGAACTAATCAGAAAACATCCACAACCTCATGATAGTAAACAATGAAAGCATGGCTACAACTGCACCAACTGTCAACCATAAGAAGTCACTGCTGCCAGCTATCTAGCTAAGTACAAAACTCCTGGAAGAAAAAAGGAAGTATGAGAATAAGAATCTTATGCACAAATACCTTTTTAACAGATGCACAGTAAAAAGAAAAAATTAAAAAAAAGCACACCCTTAGAATGTCTTTATAATAATAATATCTGGGGTATTACGTGCCAAAAAAAGAGATATTACTGGCTCCAGGAGGCCTGCTTACTACCAGCGTTGTTTTCTCCACAAAATGCGTGCCCAGCCATTACTAGTCCATTTCTTTTACAATGACATTCAGGAGGCAGACTCCCAGGTGCTGTGTACAATGCTGTCGCAACAAATTAAACGAGCAGAGCACTAAGATCCACCTGGTGAATGTTCCAGTTCCAGTAGTTCTCTTCCTGCCCATAGCGGACTGCAGAACCAGCAGTGCTTCCGTTGGCTGCTGCTGTTGGCAACGAAGGCCAGCCCTCCTGAGCGCAAAAACAATCACACACGACATCTCATACCTGCCACCATAGAGGTGGGCAAATTTACAGTGACAGGGCACCTCCCACTCCGAACATGCCCCATTTTCTCCCCTGTACACAAAATATTATCACTCAATTTGTTCCGTTTCTCTCTTTGCCACACTGGAGGTTCAATGAGATATCTGCACAATTTGCTGAGATATACCTTTATTAGTATGTCTCGTCACAAGAACCAGTTCGTATGCAAAGCTGAGGAAGAAACCCATTAGCAAGCCCTACAAATACTATAGACATGCAGACATCTTGCGATTACTTCTTCTTCAGTGCAACACAACTACAGATCAATTAAATATCATTCATCAAATACATATACACAAGATTTTGTTGTTTTCCGACAGGAAGAGTCAAAGCAACACACCAGGCAAGCAAGCCCCCAGAGAGAAATGATGCACGGTTAACGATACACAATGCACTCTCAAAAGAAAGTCAAATCACAGTTCTGCTGTGAGAACTGGGCAGCCGGATACTCAAGATTCGCAGTTTAGCTGAGAAATAAAATTAACTGCAAATGTAGTCAACTCATCAATAAAAAGTTCATCCCATCTCGGTTATTTCGCGCCATGCTATTCTGTCAGATTGCACTCAGTCTTGAATGTGGTTGCGAACTCCAAATTATCTCGCATCCATGTTGCGGCCTAAAACGCAAAGCTGACACTGTTGAAATCGATGAAGTGGGTGCTCCTGTTTATGAAAGTTACAAATGAATAGAACTATCAGAATTTAGAGCTCTCTTTTCTCAAATAAGGGTACTGTGGTCACTCTACATTAATATCATGGTGTATGTAGTCAACCTGGCACACAGTAAAATATGGTTATAAATTCACTGAGGCATACCACGATCTACCTTTATTGATTAGTACTAATGAAATGCATAAAAAAGGAATGCAGGGGGAAAAGAAATCACTTTTTGACATAGGAATAATGTCATTCATTTGTTGGCTATATCTTGTCATACTAATAATCCCCAAATGTAGGCATTGTTCACGTTTCATTACTGTTCACACTGTTTTTACACATGCCTTGATTTCATCTGACAACAAACTGCTGCTGGGACCAACATTCTGATGCTGCAATTTGGTGAGCACAGCAACACCACATATACAAAAAGAATCTCCAGCATTCCTTGAAACCATGTGCTGATGGAACTTAAAGGGACACTAAAGGCAAATATTAAGTCGACGTTGATTGTTGAAATAGCGGTCAAAAACCTCGTAGTGCTACTTTTATGCCAAGGAAGTCACCTGCCTGAAAGCGGTATTTCGCACGTCACTGTTGCCGTGCCCAACGTTGCCCACCTTTACTGCACGGCGGCGTGCACTGGCGGCGTGCACCGTTCGAGCATCCGGCAACATCACATGCAGGCAGTATTTTGTCGAACTTTCTGTCAGAGCGACTTTCACGAGCGTGCAAAACACACGCGGCAGCACGCGATACCGAAACTACCACTGAGACGCGACCGCGTGAGCGAAGCAGGGCGCCGGGCGAAGCGCAGTTCGGCGAAAACGGAACTTTTGAACCACGCGCGCTAAAGTCCCTAGATATTTCCCTGTTCTTTCTTAAGTACCGACAACCATTGAAGCGCCGGCGACGATTCTCATTGGCTAACGCTCGTTTTCGGTAGCCATGTTCTTCCTAACTCTTTTCCAGCACCTGGTGAAACGCGTCCCCCATTCACTAATGACAGGGAGTTGACGGGAGGAGAAAGGCGCGTCGCGGTAGCATATTGTCCGTTGAAAGATGCGTGGCTAATGTACTTAGACACACATGGCTTTGTAAATCTTCCAAGTTAGGAAGAAAATGGCGTCGGACGCCAGCTGCGCGTGAGAGAGGGCCGTGAAAGGAAGCAGTTGTCGGTACTTAAGTAAAAAGGAAAAATCTAGGGACTTTAACGCGCGCCGTTCCCCATGGTAATGCCAAAGAGGTTCTTTTTTCCATGTATGAAACAGAAATGAACAAGCAGCATTTTATTACGTCTCTTGATGCACGGAAGGTTCATTTCTCATTGCAGCTAGTTTGATTACTAGTGATTTATTGTAGGCAGACTCTCGCACATCATCGGGATCACTTCCAAAATATCCCACTTGTGGCGCTCATCATGTGATACATTTAGCTTAATTTCTCGGTAAGTAGGGCACTGCTGTTGATAATATTGCCGTTTTAGACCTTGTCATACGTTGAGCTTTCACTCTGACATAAATTGTTATTTGCCTTTAGTGTCCCTTTAATAACATCTTAGGGTTAACGTCCCAAAGCCACGATATGATTATGAGAGACGCCGTAGTGGAGGGCTCCGGAAATTTTGACCATCTGGTGTTCTTTAACATGCACTGACATCGCACAGTACACGGGCCTCTATCATTTCGCCTCCATCGAAATGCGACCACCGCGGCCGGGATCGAACACACGACCTTTGGGTCAGCAGCTGAGCATTGTAATCACTGCTCGACCGTGGTGGACGTGCCAATGGAACTTAGGACAATGAACTCACGAGGAACAAATGTCCTCCAATCAACCATAGCATATGACATGAATGTGTACTTAAGGGGGGAATGGTAAATTTGGCCATAATGTTCTATTTTTCAATATTTTTTTTTTCAATCCTTTTACGTTGTGAAATATAAGACAGTAGGAGATGAGCAAAAAGCACTTTACTACACTCGGTTATAACCTAAGAAAAAATGTCCGCTCAGAGAACCACCTGCCCCGTGAAAGGCAGTCGTGCTAGCTGGTTTCCACTCAAGCCGTATTTTTTTCTCGGCTAATATAAATACTACACATATTAAGAGTTAAAGGATCGTTGGTGCTACCTAAACATCAAGTTTCATTCAAGGCCAACTCCGGCGATTTTTTTACCATGTCAAAGTAATGGTGCTTTTATGTTCCTGAGATGCTCCTGCCACAGGCCGGATAGCAGAAACACCCAGAAAATTGGAGCATAATTTTAAATAAGGGAAAAAGCACAAGATCGAAACCGAAACCCAACTGAGCAGTACTGTCTTCACATGATGTATAAGTCGGCAAAAACTGGAAATCATGCAGGGCATGCCGGCCCTGCCAATGCGTAGTATGAAAGCTGCGAAAGCGGTGAAGAGCAGACACTCAGGGGAAAGTTGACTCCGTCGCAAATATATCTTGTTTGTGACTGACTGTGCCACGTGCACAAGCTCCTCGGAGCTGTCGGAAAATAACAGCTCTAGTGGCCCCTCAGTTCCGTCACTTCTGCTTTGCCAAAAATGACGTCACGCACACAATGTTGCCAATCATTCTGGGCAGCGAGATGGGGAGAGTCGGGGCAATCAATAATTTCCTTTGTAATGAATCTGCATATCTCTCCAGCTTGTAATTTGGCATAAATAACCGGAACGTGAAAAGGAACGTACCCAGCGAAATTTATTGAGATCCACAGGCCTCGAAAAATTGCCGGAGTTGGCCTTTATCAACAATGTCAAAGTCTAACAAAATTTACTAGGACGTTCAAGTTTCTGACCTAAAACCAGAGACAGAAACGTGCGCCTGTATGGTGAAAGTCAACTACCCGAAACGTTCCAGAAATCCTTGACCTCACGAAAATGAGTAAATGCTATTGGATTGAGCATTTATGCAAATTCTGTGGGAGGGACAGTGATTGCCGTGTGCGGAGCTGGCATTTTAGGTAGTAACTGAGTCTAGTGTGCTGTCATCAAAAACTATGAGAAAATCAGGCTTCAGAAGGTGCAAATCTTGCAGCTTTCCCTTGGCACAGTGCCGCCATCTTGGCATCATCGTAAAGGGGAGAGATCAGAGCTCGAAGCTGAGGAAATGCTGCATTTCTCCAATAAAAAAACAGAGC